>NC_046648.1:13629393-13920229 GCF_900324485.2 Mastacembelus armatus
ACTTGATATTATGATTGATTTTTGAGCTTGCCGATGCATGTGCTCCTGCATATTGTGGCACAATACTTGGCAGTATTGCAAATTACTATGCCACAATAAATGAACAAACACCAAAATGTTAATTTAACATAAGGTGTAGTGATCTATTGTGGTCTATTTTGCATCTCTTTTTAGAATATGATGGTAGTTATTAATATATTTAACTAAAGAAATCTTATGAATTCTTTGGGTGGTTGTGATAGTCAAGTACCTGTGGAAAACTGTCAGTGTTGTGGAAAGGGCATAATTCTCCAGCCGAGCTCAGGTCCTTTTCCCACTTTTAGCTACTAGTAACTGACTGAAACTAAACAGCAGGTTTTATCATGAACAGAGCTTGTATGTCCTTCCTTCCATGTGAGATTTTCCACCATGGCTTATTCTATATGTGGACATTTTAGTTAAGTATATCATGCTCAGCAGATTCAGTATTACCAAGATGTAATTTGAGAGCACAAATATTGAATGAAAAGAACTGAGTGTATCCAAAAATGGAATGGGAGGCACAGCATATGTGAAAACTCTATTTAAATTGGTAACAAGTTCAGACCACAACATCTTCTTTTGGACAAAGATAGAAATAAGCTCACTGGGACCTATATAGACAGCCAGACCCTAAATGTCAAGTCATGATTCTTACATTTGAGCGTTAGCACTGGTATCATCAACCCTGCTCCTTGCTTAGGGCCAGCCATCCCCCCAGCAACTGACTGCCTGTGTCACTCTATTCCTGGGCAGGATATGGGCTGGGGCTGATGCGGTAACGTTAAGCTAAGTGGCTAGTGTTAGCTTCTATAGCAGATGAAATGTTGCAGATTTTCATAGGATAGTCGGGATTTGATGGCTGACAGCTGTGACACCAAAAGCCCGCGCCATTTGCACGACACACCAGGATATAAAAAAACTACACTAGAATGTACCAACACATCTCGATCATACAACAACACATCCATTCATCCCCAAGCACTCACTCCGTTTTGTTCCGCCGGCATCCTTTACCGGTGTATTTGGTTCACTTAAGGCTCGTCGCGATACTGCTACTACTGAAACTTGCCTAGATACACATACTGATCGCATCAATCAGTTTATTTAACACCAACCCAACGATTGGTAACCTCGCCAGATAAGAAACCACTCAATCACAAGGTAGTCGAGAAGATCTGGGGTGGTTAGTACTGGCACTTGGAGGGCATTGGATCCTGCTGAAGCGGAGCACGATAACATTATGTAGTCCATCACTAGAGTGTATGCCTCAGCTCCTATAAATACGCCAGCCAAGCCCAATTGTTCAACACAGTGTACTATGCAACGCCGATGGCAACCCCAACCGCTTCATTAAAGCCTGAATCTTGTCCAATTAGCCATCTGACCAGCAGTGGAAGAGGAATGAGGACACGAGGCCGGGTGACAGGGGAATAATGTTAACGCTATACTACAATCACCGTTACCAATGATTGACTGTTAAGCCTCTAACACATTTACTAGAGGCAAGAAGCACTAAGATCCTAATTCATACATGAATTTTAAAAAGACAACGCCGACTAGCTATTACTTACCTCAGGCGGTGTGTCGAAACAAGTTCCGCGTAGCAGCCATGTTCGGAACCACTATCTTCCTCTGTCCGCACGAACCAAGCCCCCTCCCCCGGGTCAGTCTTCCTTCTTCCACAACAGAAATCCAATTAATGTGATGTAGATTTGTGTGTCGATAGAATCCAGGCGAGATTAGCTTCCAGTTAAACTGCGTTATTCGTTGGTGCTCAAGAGAGCGGGTTGTCGATGGGGACTAATCACCGGCGCAGCACAGCTAGCCCGTGCCTTAGGGGAGGTGGGCAGCTCGCCGCCTGAACTACGGACACCGTCTTCTGTTCAGCAAACTTAATTAATTTGTTCGAGATTTATTCAGAGACATACAAGACACCGTTTAACAATTAAAGCGTCGGGCAGTTGGCCTTTACGCCTGTGAGCTGCTTGTATTAATTTAAAGGCAAGAAGCTAACATTAGCTAGCTAGCTATTAGCTAGCAAGCTAGGTGTCTAATAAAACACTGCCATTGGAATTTGAATACTGTCCGCACACTGCAGGCTGCCTGGCGGGCCACGGCCAGCCGATGGACAATACAAGCCGACGCTATATAAAAAAAAAAACTCAATGTAGCTACTTTAGCAGGTAGTTACAACTGCTGGCCAGCCCCTCCGTGATGTTAATATCGGTCAAAGGAGAGGGGCTGCATTGAGAGCGCACTCCCGACACTAGGCAAGTATGGCCCAGCGCGTTCCAGAGAATTTTCCCACAAAATGGCTGCCAAAACAAATCCACTAGAGTCACACAAGTAACTTCTAAAAAGTACTTCAACTTAACTTGTTATCTATCCAGTCAATTGTTTAGACAGAGATTTAACTGCAGTTTCTGTGGCAGTTCCATACAAAATATAGATCACTTAATATTTGATTGTGTGTAGAGATTTTAGGAAGACTGTCAACCAAAATGTAATTATATGCCCCACTCACAAGAGGAAATATATTTGGCATCACCTTGAAGGACAAGAGGAGCAACATGGTACTAAGCAGCTTATTCTATTCAAGTTCCTCTCCTTACTGCTGATGAAGATATTGGCAATATTTATATTACTGATACACATATGTGTTGGTCATTTTTTTCCTTTGTTTCAGTATTAAGTTTGGTAGTAGTATTATCTTGATTTAACTTAGTTCTATTTTTACTTGAACCATTTAATAGTCTCATTTACTTGTTTTGTTTACTGTTATGCCTTATTGTTTGGACTCATTCTATTTTGCTATTTAAAAAAAAAAACTTTCAAAAGGTTATCTTCAGATGAAAGCGTGGTTGCATTATGTTTGATGTGGCAAAAACAGACTACCAAAACAGATCTCAAGTCATTGGTACGTGTTCAAAGACAAAAAAGCAGTCTGTCAGTAACTGACATTGGAAAATCTGGATGCTATCCTAAGCCTGCCTTTACATAGTCAACATTTTGTCAAAGGAGTCCAATGCCCTCAAAACAGAGGCATGCAGCCACACATGATTTATCTATTTGTTTTTATTGAAACCATTATATCATCTATCATCTCAGACATTATGTTCTCTGTACAAATGCTAATCCTGCACTGACATGAAAGGCCCAGAATTTAAGTGTCTGTTCTAACAGGACGGCATAGTCTTTAGGTCCTTTTTTGTTTTTTAACAGAAATATGAATTAAGTTTGCCAGAAGTTTGTTTACAGTTTAAGGGTAACATTCTGTGTACAAACCTTTAATCAACAAGTGAAAAAAAAAAAAATGCTAGAATAAAAATATTTAATATTCATACAGCTACATTATATTCTGCCTATACAGTAGTTATACTAATATTAAATTACAAGTCAGAATGAAAATATCACCATCTATGGTTTTCTGTCCACACAGTTTACCATCTCTTCACTAAAAAGGGCAGCAGTTCTTTGCCTACCAAAAGGGTATTGTACCAACTTAAGTACACACAACATATTAAAACAAAGTATATCTTAATCTATTTGAGATCTGCCATAACTTACACATTACATATTATTTGCTCTCTGGCTACTTGAGATATTCCTAACAATCTGGGATCTATTATCTGGAATCACAAAAAGCCAAACACGGTAAACAAATGAGTAGGGTATGTTAACAGGAAAAAAAGACAGTAAATGTTTTAACAGTTTATTAGGACTTACCATGAACTGATGTAAAACATCAGCTACTCTTTCTACGCGAGTAAAATGACAGAACGATTAGAAGCAAAGTTGTGAAAAAGAGCAGACCACACAAAACATACAGAAGTCAGTATCAAACCATTCAGTAATTAAGCTATCTCTGGAACAGAGAAATAAAGTACTTAAAAGGTTTACAGAAAAACTAATGTGTGTTGAAATAGGTAAAAAGTAACTTGTTAAGGCTAGGGATACATAACACAATGCACATGTAGAAATGGATGAGAGTTTATTGTTGAAAATGGTAATCCATTTGTTGCCACACCTCATTTCTTCAGTTTAGGTGGAGGTCTGAGAAGAGAAAGAAGAGCATGTTGACATTTACATAAAAACATGAAAAGGAAGTCTGACATTTGAATATGTCTGTTCATACAAGAGGGAAGACTGCTAAATATCACAAACCCAGTTTTGGAATTGTTCAGTTGTCATGATCATTTGGTTCTGTTTACATGTTCCAAGTTCACAATATTAATATGAAACTCAATTCCTTAGGTGTGAAGCTAGTGACTGCTTGACAAAATGACTAAATATACACATGGGTCGCTTTGCTATATAAGTCATACTACAAGGAGTAAAAAAAGTGTGACAGTGATTTGTATTTTTACTTAATTCTAGCTGTGGTGAACAGTGATTGGCAGCACCCTCAAAGATTAGTATAACAAATCAAAGACTAAACCTACTTTGTGCATGTAAATCAATTCTAATGTTGATTAGTAATTCCCGACTGTTCATAACAAACCACTGACGGCAATAGTTAGTATAAAATAGTTTACTACGGACATGGAATAACTGCAGAAGAAGGTAGCGGAAATGTGAAAGCAGCTCATATACCCAGGAATTTAGACCTAAGCATGACAAAAGATTTAAGGTACAAACAAGGAGCTGAAAGGAGATAAAGTTCAGTTTGCTGAATAAAACCAAAAAAATGTGAGACATCACAAAATAGTTAATAAAATGTGATAACAGGAAGTGAGCTACAAATATTTATCAGATCATAAGGGGGTGAACCTTGTAAAATGTTTTTTTCCCAAAATTATAGTTAAATCTTTCAAAATGCAAAAAACATAAAATCACTCCACTGACATCCCACGAATGCAAGTTAGTTTCATATGCTGTTAGAGTTTTCCCTCTCTGGGTCAATTCTGGAGTAAAATTCTTCACAGAATTTTTTTTAGTTTAAGTATCTAAATTAGGGTGCAGAACTTGAACAGTGGAGGAGGATAAATACCATATTTTCTGGAGTGTAAGTCACGCTTCTTTTTTACTTCGCTGGCTTGTTCTACAACTTATACAGCGAATGTAACAAGTGAAAATGCAACTTAAGACACCAAAGCAACATATTTTGTCTGTTCAACAAAGCTAAAAGCAACTTAATAGTATGGAAAATAGAGTATGTGTTAATGTTTGTGGTTTGTAGAAATGCCTGGTGTTGATTAATGACCAACAAGATGGATATTCCTTGTACGTGGATTAACAGGTTAACACATGATGCCAAACGTGTGTTCTTTGTAGAACCTATAGAATTTGTCATTGCAAGTCTAATCTCAAAGCTATTTGGGAGCAGGGTTTTTCAAAAGACATTTTTAGACTCTAGAACAACTTCATAATTGAACTGATGAAAGACGTCCACCCACAATCCAAGAAACGACATTTTGAAGTACATCTGCAGCTCCTACTACACAGTAAGTACTCTTCATCACAAAGGAAACCATGAGTGACCCAAGTGGATGATTAACTGGTTGGAGTCTGAGCAAATATAACACCAGTAAATGCCATTAAAAAAAAAAAAAAAAAAAAGTATGTAGGTACATGACAACAGTTGTGTTAGAAAATATGAACTAAAAAGTAAGACAAGGACAGATGCTGAAGAGGTCCAATGACAACACTGAACTGCACTAAGCTTATGCTTTAAAAAAAAAAAAAAAAAAAAGGGCTGTCAATCGATTAAAATATTTAATCGTGATTAATCGCATGATTGTCAAGTCATGATTATACGCAACGTAATGCACGCCCCCGAGAAATGGCATAAAATGTCAAGTTATCATAGAATTTAATCACATTTTCTGCGTGTTTTGATGATTGCACGCTATGTGGGTGAAAAAGCGCTTCGGATGGTTCCGGACAGCGATGAGTTTACTTTGTCCTCAGAGCAAAACGTGACTCAGATGACGAACATTTGCATCTGCATTGCAATAATTCCCACTCAAACACATCCCTGACTGAAAGGCTCATTATGCGGGTCTTTGTCTTCTCAGGTAAATCACATGATTATTCATGATCAGGCACGCATATTCCTGCATATGTCTTAACTACAAAAAAGTGTCTTAGAAAATTTAAATCAATGTATTATTTTCTGTGTATGAGTGAACAAGATGACTTTCACATCATTTTGAAGCAAACACTCCAGGCTACAAGATGCAGTTCTCAAAAGTCTTGTGAACCAATGTTCTGTATGTGTTTTATAGCCTTTTTCAGTGACTTAATTTCAGTTTTTCATTAACCATGCTTAAATGCTGTTTTCTCAAAAACACAGTAAACATGCTGCTCACGTTATTGTAGCCTAGTTTGTGCTGATAACACTAATTAGCACAATATGTGCCATTAATATGTTTAAAAGTAACTGGGAAAAAAAGCACAAATGTCAGGGCATGTCGAAACTTGTCCAGGGCCCCAAAACACCCTTAGACCCCAAAGGATTAAACACAGGAAAAAAAGAACAGAAAAAACTCAAGTTCCTATTATTTGTCTTTCTTAGCACTGAGATAGTTGCTCAAAGAGACAAGCCTGTTTATAGTTTCAGATGACA
The DNA here is from genome assembly GCF_900324485.2 of Mastacembelus armatus. Lineage (NCBI taxonomy): Eukaryota > Metazoa > Chordata > Actinopteri > Synbranchiformes > Mastacembelidae > Mastacembelus > Mastacembelus armatus. Next base: position 13,635,983 of record NC_046648.1, read on the forward strand.
GGGCAGCTCACTTTTTCTCAACAACATGCCCCGACAGTGAAAACAATCTTTCAGAAGGTATGGATGTGGCAGGTGTTGATAAGTATCTGCAGACATCGCTTTGTAAATTAATTTACCGTTCAGAAGACCCTTTTCTTTCTCCAGTTGTGGATCTTTCTAAAAATGTCTACAGGTTTATATGGTTTTAGCCACATTTTACTATTAAAATTAGGTAAATGTTTATTAATTTTTGTGCTGGTAATCAGAATGTCAGTGAGGATGGAAAAATGTGAATTTAAGGGTTAGTCTTGACTTACCGACCGACCGACAGACTGACTGACACGTGTTAGAGAGTGAAGGTGAGGTTTGTTGAAAGAGTTTGTGTGAGTGAAAAGGGTTGTGCGTTCTCACAGACAGCAATACTAATGGATTCTAAACTTCCTTCTGCCACTGAAGCCTTAACCCTCTGGGGTCGAAGAGAGTGCCATTTTGACGCATTTTCTCCTGATAACGCCAAAACAAACATAAATTACTCCGTCAATTTTGATCATACAGATAAAAGAAATATATCATTCAAATCTGTAAAAGGTCTAGTTTTAGTTGTATACCATCATAATAACAAAATGCTGGGCTTTTGTAAAGTAAAAAAAGCCGACAGGGTGCGCTCTCCATCTTCTCTCTTCACAGACACGTAAGTAAAACAACCAGAATCTCAGCGAATACTTGCCTCATAAAATAAGAAACATATGACTAGATAGCTTGAAATGTCTTCTTTTAAATGAAACAATTCAAGTCGAAAACAAATCATCACTTTTTATTTAATCCATATGAACGTAAGGAGAAGTACGTTTTCTCCTGTCTCATCTCATTACAGGTAAGGCGATCTGTTCTCTGTTCACATGTAAATAATCTGAGGTGAACCAGGTAAATATGTGCACGCCCCCAAGAAATGACAAAACGTCAAACTTCATCATAAAATTTTCTCACTTTTTCTGCGCATTTGGATGATGGCGCGTTACGCATGCGAAGAAGCGCTTCTTATATTCCACACAGAGACAAATAGTTTAGTTTGTCCTCAGAGTAAAAACACTGATTTTAACTCAAATGACGAACGTTTGGCTCTGCATTGTTTTGTATTGTGCTGCACTAATCCCCTCTCATCCACATTGACTGAAAGGCTCATTATGCACGTCTTTGTGTGCGTCTTTTGTCTTCTCAGGTAAATCACATGACTATTCATTTTGAGACACACCTCCTTGCATATGGCCTTTCTGAACAAAAAGTGTCTTAGAAAATTTAAATCAGTGTATTGTTTACTGTGAATGAGTGAAAAAGATGACTTTCACATCACTGAAGTAAACACTTTAGCCTACAAGATGCAGTTCTCTAAACCAATGCTCTGTGTTTCATGATCTTATTTCAGTGACTAAAAAAATTTTAGTTTTTCACTAACCATGCATAAACAATGTTTTCTCAAAAACACAATCATGTATAAACTTGCCGCTCACATATTATTGTAGCCAATTTTGTGCTGATTACAGTGTTAGACTTTATCCCTTAATATGTTTAAAAACACCTGAAAAAAGAAAAAATGTCAGGGCATGTCAAAATTTGTCCAGGGCCCCAAAACCCCTCAGACCCCAGGCCGTTAAAATGAACATAGTGAGGCTTGAGTGACTCACCATTTCTCATAGCTCAACCTGCCTATGGTGTAGTTTGTAAGCACTTTATTTGAGCTAATAGTGGCAGCATGACAAATCGGCTGCAATTACCTGTTCTCTAGTCTTTGAGCACCAACGAAACTTTTTCAAATTTTTTAAAAAACATTGACAACCTTAGTGCTGCTTTTGATGCATTTCATATATATATATATATATATATATATATATATATATATATATATATATATATATATATGTTTAATACACTATATAAGCTGAAAAGTCTTGCTAGCGATGTTTCTTTTGTAGCTATTGCACATATGGCCCTAATTACTGGGGAATAGGGTATAGTTTTGAGAGACAATGCTATGTCTTGATTTAATATAGGCAGGGAAAAAAAAAATTTAAATTTTTGGTCATTAACAAGTCCCAATTTGTAGATATTTGTTGTCAATAGGTAAGTCTTTGTCAAGCACTGCATGTGAACTGGTCAAGGTACCTGTAGACGCCCACCACCACAGCGTGATCCCTCTCATAAGGCTCCAGGGTGAGCTGTTCCTGTGGTTTCATGTTTTCTGCACTCATCTTCTTCACTTCTGAGGCAAACACTGCCTCTGGGGCAGCTGTAGAATCTATACAATTGGCCTAAAATAAATTAAAAAATTTTTTTTTTAAAATTTTTTTTAGAGTTCACACAGCTAACAAAACACAGTATGAACACACATGAATTCAGCACATGAACGTGATTCATCTCTGACTAGAATATTGCATAATTATTACACAATAACTTGAATTAGTATTTCTTTTAGGTTGTAAGGCTGTCCTTTGTTGAGACAGTGATCAGGATACCTTGATGGAGATAACAAAGTGTCCTCCATTCTTCAGGAAGTTGTGAGCATTCAAAGCAACAATCCTCGTCTGGTCAGGCTGGGCAACATCGGCAAAAATCACATCCACCATACCTGGAGGAATAGGGAGATGGCGAGGGAGAGAGGAAGAGAGAGACCATTACTGTTTGGACACACAGCTGTTACTTATAGCACCATGTTGAAAAAGTTGAATAAGATGCACTGCAAAACTGATTCACTATACATAAAACGTTAAGACTTCATAACCCAGCACTGGAGTTAACAAGAACACTGCTGAGCTTAGTGCAGTTGAGGCAATCCCTGAACCATTCACTTTGGTTTAACAACCACAGCCAATGTCACTGTCTTTAAATAGTGTAATTAAAATTAAATGGCCTTTATCACAACAAAAATATGAGACAAAAGATTAAGTCTACATGCCTAAGTATCTCTATACCAACACTGGTATCAAAGACCTCATAGTACCATATTATCCCAATAGAGCACTTCACTCTCAGAGTGCAGGTCTACTTGTGGTTCCCAGACTTTCCAAAAGTAGGATGGGAGGCAGAGCCTTTAGTTCTCAAGCTCCTCTCCTGTGGAACCAGATCCCAGTCTGGGTTCAGGAGGCAGACACACACTGTACTTTTAAGGCTAGATTTAAAACCTTAGTAACCTCACCCTCACCCGTATATTCGACCATTGAACACTCACTAACTTTGTGCTTTCTCCCTGTACCTTCTACAGGTGTCCCTGGTCCTGGAGCTGTATATTGCTGATGTGCAGTTACTGGCCCCACCAACCTGCAGTGTCTATTTGTTGTTCATTGTTGCTATTCTTTTCTCTCTCCTCTATCTGGTCGAGGTAGTGGCCATCCAAACTGAGCCTGGTTCTGCTGGAGGTTTCTTCAGTTAAAGGGAGTTTTTCCTCTCCACTTTCACCAAGAGCTTGTTCATATGGGGCCTGTTGGGTTTTTGTTTTTTGTAAAGTGCCTTGAGATGAGTGAATTGTGATTTGGCGCTATACAAATAAACTGAATTGAAACGGTAGCACAGAAAAAACTAAACCAATCTAACCTATCAAGAAAACTAGATTTAGATGACAGAACACGGAACCTAAAGAGAAAATACTTTGACAACTTCAGTGCCATGGTCAATGGGAAGAGACTGAGGTCATTTGACAGAGACAACCCTACTTAGTGTCTTCAGCCAACGTCTGTGAATTGGGACTACCTACCAACCAGCATGCGGTATTTGTGTGGGTGTCGTGCATCTTCGATGATTGGAATTATGTTGGTGCGTTTCTTTGCCACATTGAGAAGGTCACGACCTGATCGATGAGAAAACTCCACAGCATAGACCAACCCTTCCTGTAACACAAGACACAAAAGGTCACTTAAAAAGCTCTACGTGTGAATAGGTGTTAAATTGCCTTGAGGAGAATGTAGAGACTGCACTGTTACATTTATTCAACTGTATGTCATATTCCAGTATTTATTTGACAGAGAAAAGGTCATTGTTACAGGGGTATTAGAATGTCCTAACAGCATGGTTCTAAGTTTTACCATTTGAAAAATTAAACTTACAACAGTAGTGTAAATGTCCTGAGTGTATTTGGTAAAAAACGGCCACAGCTTGTGAATATGTTGTATGGTACTGTATTTAATTACACAATTTATATGCCACTACATCAGTGTCAAAACTAGAAAACAGTAAAGGCTATTGTCCTGCTTTTATGATTGACTGTACATCATGACAACTTGAGATGGCGTATGAAGAGGAACGTCAAAAAAAAAAAAAAAAAAAATTTCATATATATATATATATATGAAATATTCCACTGAAAGGGTAGATATGATTTCAACGGCTGCAGGAATTAGGAATAGCAGAATGAATTTAAAACATGGTAGAATTTGAAAAATGTGGGAGAGGATAAAGTGTTTGATTATCTCAGGAAGGCACTTTATAAATAGGACATAGAAGAACAGGAGACTGGTATTTTATTCAGACAATAGGTAGCAGTAATGCAACTTGAGGATGCCAACTGCATGCTAAAACCTAGCATGTAGGTTAAATGAACAATGTACTTTATCATTATCTCATGGTAACAACTGTTTTAATAGTCAAGCTGCTTTTCTCCTAAAAGTGTGCATGGCATTGCGACTCTAAAAGCTAATAATGTTATCATTACTTCTGATATAGAGAATAGCAATGAAATGACATAAATGAACAATGTACTTCATCATTATCTCATGGTAACAACTGTTTTAATAGTCAAGCTGCTTTTCTCTTAAAAGTGTGCATGGCATTGCGACTCTAAAAGCTAATAATGTTATCATTACTTCTGATATAGAGAATAGCAATGAAATGACACCTGATTAGCTAAAACGCAAGTGCAAGCTAACATTATTTCAGTGTTGTTTAACTGTATAAGAAAATGGGGCACCTTTGCAGTTAGCTGTAATAGTGAAAATGATTTGACTGAAATCATGCTTATTTCGGAGCATTCAGAGGCATGACCCAATACCAATTAAATACCCTTATAGCTAGAGGGTACAGCAGCATAAATTATATTACAGTCAACACACCAAGTAAAATTTATGTAGCGACCTCCACTGGAATTCACCATTCCAGCTTTGATTCCTCCTACAAATGTACATTAAGAGTATAAGTTAATTTAACTATTTAATTTTACTATCAAATGTTAGCCTCTGTTGTTTAGGTTCAGGTAAACCAGAATTCATACTATATGAGTGCTCAGAATAAACATGAAATCAGTCAAATCATTTTCACACTTAGAACGAAAGCATATATAAGATATAATGTAATGGGGTAACTACTACAACTAACTTAACAGAGCTGTGTCAGATTCTGTTTCCTCAGAACTGGGTGGGTGGATAAGACAGAAAAGAACAGCAACAATAAATTGCAGTAACTGCACATCAGCAATATACAGCTCCAGCACCAGATATACCTGCAGAAGATACAGAGAAAAGGACAGACAGTCCACACTACACTAATAGCTAATGACTACATTTGAGGTGGTGAAAAAAAAATTGTGACTTTACAGTCGCCGTGGCATACACACTTTTAGAAGGAATACTTCATCGGTTTTATGGTCCATTGTCTATGACAATTATCAGTTTTTTGATGTCGGAGTGAAACTTTTCAGAAAACGTCTTCTACCACCAACTCAGTGGATATTACACAACTTTTTTTTCACCAAAATCATAAATACAGTGATATTTCATATGCCCTGACAAAATAGGTACTCCAACCTGTGCACGTTAAATTACATTCCAGCATTGCTCCTTGTCAGCCATCTTAGTCTTCTGGAGATGTTTCTATGATGTAAAGTTAATCACAAAAGCAGCCAATAGCATTTACTGACAGAAACAGCCAGAAGCCCACCCCCAATCTGCCAAAACCACCCACGACGTCTTATCGTGCATAAAAATGTCAATGCACAGTTGGTGTGTCAGAACAAACAAAGGTGTGTGAAGACAAAATAGACAAAGGAAATAACTTACATTTGAGTAAAAATAAATAAGTTTGAGTATGATAAACATAAATACAGCTTTTCTTTTTGTGCTTGTGAATTTCACATTTGCACTCACAAGCTTCACATTGCACATGCAAATTGTTAAAACGTGCTGGTTTACATTTTTCACCCTTTATTTTAGCACCCTTTAGTTTCAACATCAATGCCAAAATTTAATATTTGATACTGTCAGTGTATGCAGCACTTACCGGTCCAACAATGTCGGAAACATGGGACACAGTGGTGCCAGAGGCGGCTCCCAGGTACATGACCTTTGCTCCAGGCTTGATATGGATCTGGTCTACTCCTCCCAAGATGGCTGCTGCCAGCTTGGAGCGGAATGGATTCCAGGCTCTGTATTCAATCTTAGTCTCTCCTTCCTAACAAAGAGTCAGAAAACAGTCACACTAGCCACAGACTCCACCATCTTTCCACCAAATAAACACTGGCCTACTTGGCTGTTACAGATCCATGCTGGAAATACATCTCCAGTGGCTCCTGTGGGTCTTGTTGAGCAATTACAGCATTTCCACTAGAAAGTTTTTAGGTTTGGTGGCAAGAGGATAATGTTTTGCATGAGAAAAAAAATCTCACATTTATAACACATATGCAAAGATAAACTTCACATAATGACCTATATTAAAGAAAGCCATAAAGAATAAACTATTTGGTGCAAACTGCACCTTGAACTGCTCAACATTTAAAAAAAAAAAAAAAAAAAATTGTTCATGTTAGCTAGGGGTGTACTGTAAATGAAACCGGCCTGGGGTAGCAGGTCAATTATGTGTTTTTGTTTAGGGTGGAGTTAAACAGGTTGATAATTTACATATGGAAACTGATGCCTCTAGTGCATGCTTCCTTTCTTGGAATTTTCTTTTTTGGATTACTTAGTTTGATATAGTTGATCACTACACCAATAACACCAATTACTGACACATTCTATCAATCATAACATATTAAAAGTGTAGACAAGTGACAAATACAGTGACAGTGCAGTTCTGCACGAAAAATATCACAAATTTACACAACCTTAAAATGGTGACACCTTGTTTCCATAAACAGTGTATAGTAGGTTAAAAGAGTTCAGCCAACTCCGAGTTAATTACACACGTGCACAAAGACCATCAAAAGGCATCATCATAACAGTTAACCATGGCAATAGTGGAAAAAAGATCTACATTCTTCATGTGGGTGGAATTATAAATTTTTACATGTTCTTACATGGACCATGAACACACTGCCTAACCTACATTCTTCATAGTTTAATTTAGACTATAATCAGTATAATTACAAATGTGAGTTATACACCAAAGTCACATGTTTTTGGTTTTTTTTTGTCCAGTATACCAGTTCTACTTTACAATACACAGTGCACTGTGTTGTTTTTGCTAAAAGCAACTTATACTCCAGTGTGACTTATAGCCCAATAAATACGGTACCTACATTGTGTGTACTGTGAAACTGAATAATAAGCTCACCTCCACACTGATCCTCTTCTCTCCATACACAGACTCTCCTACCACCATGTTCTTGGTCACCAGGGCATCTTCCTTTCCTCTGCAGATGAACACTCCTGAATAACATAAATAAAGGGGCGATAGCAGAACTATGTCAGTGAAATTTGGCAACCTAGTGTCTAAACCCCAGTGCTCTGTGAATGCAAAATGCAAATAGTCCAGAATAATTGTAAACAATTACCAAACCTTCATGTCTGTGTGGCTCAACCAAGACCTTCTTCCCTCCTCCAAAGCTTCCTCTGCCACCCCTTCCTCTGCCTCCTCTCCCTCTCAATGTGCCCCTGCCCCGAAATCCTCCACCCTCTGGAGACTTGAATCCTCCACCTGAAAAACAGGCAATTTAATAGAACATTTTGTGTCAAAATTTTGAACATTTGTACTGACAAAAATTGTTTCCAAACAACATTTGAAAAAACTGCAATAATTAGAGATGGGGCAATACACATTTTTTCACGTCAAATCCAATTCAATCCTCAACAGCTGATACCAAACAAACCAGACAAAAGAGCTCTTTCTAATTTAATCATAATTGTTGTTGGAATTGAGCTTAAGGTTACATCATAAGGACAAAATTAACCACATGCTACTACTTACTGAAGTATTTTATTCTGTACTACTACTAACTGATGACACCCAGTTGTATTGTTTGGTTATAACAGTCACTAATTTTTTTTTTCTGGTTGGCAGATTGTGACTGGCCTCTACGTGCTCCACCAGGCTGTGAAATCCAACATTTTCTACTACAGACACTTGGTTATCCAGTATAACAAACATAGGTAACTTTTGTAATCGATTTAGTTAGACTGGGTTGCCTGCTATTCATTCATTGGGTTTCTGGTATAAGAGTCTGCTGTCTGATGGTGTCTTGTCTGTTGGTTAGCAAGAACTACTGGTACTCTCTCATGTGAAACCTCATATGAGTAATTGGCTATAACAATGTACAACAACCATACATCCACCTCTCAGCACACTGGCTTTACACACATTACAACTAGCTGTCTTGCTTTTTGGCATTTACAGACTAAAATACCTCCACAAATGACATTTTAGTCAAACCAATAGCTAATGTTACTTACTCTGACTGATGTTGCTGTGGGTTTATGTTAACATGTGGAATGGAATCTGGATTGGTGATGCATCTCATGCTACCCTATGTTAGGTTACTGTGGGTTCACTGTCCAGCGCAAGCAGTGGACTGGAAAATGGATCTGTAAGTGGATCGGCCCTGTCCATCTGATATCCAATAAACAAATCAATCAATGTCAGACCCGATACACATATAGGATCGGATCGGGTCCATTCTTTAGCAATAGTGTGTGATGGGACAATATGATGATGTTTTCAACACTTGATACTTTTACCATCCATTTTCTACATTCTCACCTCTTCCACCTCTGAATCCTCCTCGTCCTCCTCTGTCACCAAACCCGCCTCTACCTCCACCTCGGCCACCACCTCTTCCTCCTCGGTCTCCACGTGGACTGAACCCTAACAAAAACACACAACAGGAGTCCTTTCAATTGAATTCAAACAACCACTGATAATGAAAACAGTGCCACACCAAACCAAACGTGCTTCAAATGTGCCACACAAACTGAGCCCAGTTCTGCTGGAGGTTTCGTCCATTAAAGGGAGTTTTTCCTTTTCACTGTTGCCAAGTGCTTGCTCATAAGAGATTTATTGGGTTTTTGTAAAGTGTCTTCAGATTTTTTTTGTGATTTAGTGCTATACAAATAAACTGAATTGAATTAATGAATAACAACTCGTCTGGGATCTAACAGACTCAGTATTTCGGACATCACAGACACTTGATGTTTTGACATAAATTTGACTTTTTTTTTTTTTTTTTAGAATAACTAACGTCTTAAAATAACAACTATGGCATATTCAGTAATATTTAATGGAATTGTTATCCTCTGAAGTGTGAAAGCCTTGGCCTTACCTGTATGAAACACCGTGAAGTGAAATTTACATGTGCCTCGGTAGGTTTTTTTTTTTTTCCATTTCTCTGAAGCGGTCAGTACAAAAGCTGTCAATCAAGCTTGTTTCGGCTCCTAAGACCCTCCCCCATAGACGAGGCAAGTAATCATACTTGTATGTGCATTTATCAACATTGTATGTTTAAATTACTGCTGCGAGAAATACCGTGTATCTACGGTAACATTACCGTTATATTCATGTGGACCAAACCCAACGAGTCTGTTCTCATCCTTCAAGTCTTTATTCGTGTGAAATATGTTTGACGTTTTCGACAAGCATAAATCCCACCACTGCATGCAAATAAGGCTCCACTAACATCTGTCCACATTGCGCAAAGTTTGTGAACTACGCATATCCATCCACCTTAAGGGTTTTATCACCTCTTTGAGCGGTGTGGGGTATATAACGTTACTGGTGCCCAGTAAAAAGAGACACACGTGGTTTCGACCCTAGCTAACGTTAGCAAAGGCCACTGTTAACCTTCGCACATTTGCCTCGTGGCACACAACAAAAACATCCACGTTAACACATTTCCGATTTCCCTAAAACAACACCAATACAAAGAGTAACGCATAAAGATTTCAAAAGAAAGCACTCTTTTCTAATTATATCAAGGAAACCGGATGGTGTTGTGGTTATCCCTGGGATCTCATCACGTGTGTTATGCGAAATGCACAGTGCGCTGCTGATATTAGGCTATTTATTCTAGCTCACCACTAACCTAACTAACCTAAACTTAACGTCAACGTTGGGTCTAATCTTACACACCTTTATTCAATGAGAACGTGGTTTCTACAATTGGCAACTTTTTTTCCAAATGATATCGGCAACAGTGTTAGAAGCACACCCTTAAAATTTAAATACACAACAAACAAGTTCAGAAAGTAGCTATACAATCTAACGTTAAGGTACATTTAAAAAAAAAAAAAAGAATAGCAATCTGTTCTACTATACCTGGCCTCATGGTTTCTGATGTACTGTGACGACTACACGTGCAACTTCTTGCTTATCCTCTTCTCCCCTCTTTTCTTCTTCTTCTTACTGGTGGGTTGCAACCAGCGTTTAAAGGTGTATACTGCCACCTACTGTATCGGAGTGTGTATCTTTAGGGTGAGTACTTCAGATTACAGTCTATGTAAGATAATACAATAGTAGGGAGGAAAGACAAAACAAAACCAAAACTACACCCTATGTATTAACCCTGTGTCCTTAAGGTACCCCATAAGGGTCTTACTATATTCTTTAGTGTTGTCATCCTTTCCTAGAATTCCTTGCAAATTTCAACCTCTACCTAGCATGTATAATTTACTTTTTTACTTCTTCACTTCACTTCACTTCACTGCTCCCATTTCTTCTTTTTCATTAGGCAGGTGCCACTGGGGATTGCTGCCCTCTTCCGGATACACAACTGTTGACTCCTTCCACTCTCAGTTTATATTCTGTGATATTCCAGTACTGTGAAAATACTGTAGCAGATTCTCAAGTCTTATCCAACTGTCCAAACTGAGTAAATTATGCAGTATGAAGGCAATTCTTCCACACTCTATTAGATCGCTGTATAATTTCAATTCAATTCAAGTTAGAAAAGCACAGCAAGAAACAACAAATCCCTCCATCTAGAAATCTAAAAATCTTTCAATGTATTTTCAATGTTTGATAAGTTGGTTTATTTTTAAATCAAAATATTTTATCTGTCAAGATCTGCCGTGTGTATGATCTGTGAAGTATCAAGTATTTTATCTGTTTTTACTCCATCATTTGTCCATTCATTCTCACTGCTCTTTGAATTTGACTGAAAACTTATGAAAGGTTTCCTCCCTATTTCAAAATAGCTCTAATATTGACCTCCCTATTTGTTATTATTCTTTTGAATATTTAATCTCAAATCGAATCCATAATAGACCAACCCTGCATAAACCCACTCTTATATGGAACATTATATACCTTCTTTTCTAACATCTGGACTAGCCTATTAGTTAACACCCTTATTTTACATAATACAAATGTGAGAGAAATTTATCATCATCTTCTTCCTCTGTTTCTTCTTAGGGTTATTGGTGGTTGGCAAATTTGGTGCATAACTGTCACCAGCTGGTAAGGAGTGTGGATCATGGGGCTAGTATCAAAACAAAGGCAATATTAGATAAAAACAAATCATATTCTTTTCTCTCTCCTCTATCCAACCGGTTGAGGCAGATGGTTGCCCAGACTGAGCCCGGTTCTGCTGGAGGTTTTTTCGTCCGTTAAAGGGAGTTTTTCCTCTCCACTGTCGCCAAGTGCTTGCTCATAAGGGATTTGTTGGGTGTTTTTTTGTTTGTTTTTTTGTAAAGTGCCTTGGAGATGATTGTATTGTGATTTGGCACTATACAAATAAAATTGAATTGTATTGAATTGAATATTCTCTCCAGTACGTTAGTTGTTTTAAGGTACTGAAACAAAAACTTGTAACATACATTCCCTGAGTTTTCCTTGAGATATCTGCCAAATCATAATCCATTTTATTCTAAGTTTTAGGATTAGATTTATTCTTTGTGTTTCATATTTCTGACAATGTAACATGGCATAGTCTGTCTGTTCTTGTGAACAATATTCACATTCACCTCTATTATGTTTCCCTATTTTGAATAGTGTAGCATTAAGACCAGTGTGCCAAAATCTCAATCTTGATACTACTATTCTCTCTTCTACTTCTAAGCATCTTCTTCTTCTCCTCTTCCTCTTTTTCTGTATCTTGCACATTTTTCCAGTTGCCCTCAAATAGTCACACAAAAACCTTCTGCACTGTCCCCTGAGCTCCATATTCTAAAATAGTTTCCAACCTACATTCTAATAATCCTAGCTTTTGTAATTGCATAAACAGTTCCGGCATTTCATCTGCATACTTCCTACATGACACGATAACATGCTATATCAATTTTTCTTTCTGACATTGCACACAATAAGATTTCAGATGCTTGCCTGTCAAGAACAATGGGCTGTTTAGATTAATATGTCCAGTCCTCACTCTCCTAATTATTACTTGCTTGCTCAAATTGCCTCTGCTCCTGGTTGCCCTGATCTTATTTTGTAATGCATACAAATGTCTTCCCTTTTCCGTGCAGTATGGTATTGTACTGTAGCCTCGCCAGCCAGATCCACTCCTTTCTTAGTGAAATAATTAATTACAATATGAATGAATAAGAATGTATATCTTGTAAAAAAAAAATATGCAAGAGTGGCAGTAACACACAGCAGTGGTAATTAAACGGGTGCAAAGCGATCTGGCACAGGGGATACAACAACAACCACAGGTAACTAATATAGCAACAAATGTAGCCAATGAAAGCATGACGGACATAATAAGTCCCTTCCACTGCCCGAACGTGCGGGTCATCCACTCCTCCAGGGGATTGTCTATGCCTGAGTGCTCATGCATCGTCTTTGATAGAGTGCGCAACCCTTCTAATGCTTTGGAGACGGAGCCATCCGGGGCAGTGTTATTAGGAATAAAAGTACAGCACATTTCTCCAAACATGACACATACACCCCCTTTTTTGGCCAATAACATATCTAACGCCATCCTGTTTTGAACTGACATGAGTGAAATTGGAGCCAATTGGTCAGCTAAACCTTCCACTGCATCTCTTGTTAAGTTAGTGAGGCGGAGGACATTATAATGAACGTAATTTATACGGTCAACATTCTTATTTGGAGTGACAGGGAAAAGATAATCGGTATATTTTCGAACCCTGCTGCGATTTGGTCAGCCAGCTTATACTTGTCGGTGACACCACGAGGGACACCTATCGCATCTATATAAGTGGAACTTCCCTTCGTTGGATCAAATGCATTGACTTTCCGTTTTTTAAGGACATGCCGACGTCTCCTTGCAGTCAGGTGGACTGGAGTGACCGGAGACTCCAGGGGCTTCAAATTTTTTACAATCAATGTCAGTGGGGCCCCCAGCCTCACCATTGCACAAACTCCAGTAAGTTCGTTCTGTATTCTAACCAACAGTCTACGGTCTCCACAGTAATAATATAGGCCTGCCCTGGCCCACAGGCCAATAACTAAGCTAACATTCTGAACTGTGTGGTTACACCATGTGGGGTCTATGGCCCCAACATTAGTCTTAGGGCTAGGGTGGATAAAATTAAAACAAGCATATCTAGCTTGGCCATTGAATGGGGTGAAAGAACCCGTTCTCGTCTTTTTGCAATGGGAGGAAAGATAGACGCCAAAGTAGTACAGTTAGTGGGAGAGGCAGCCTTTGTCAGGTTTAGCATGCAACCGTACCCCTACGTATCACTCCAGTGAAGTGGAGCCAGTTCAGTAAACAACCTTTAAGACTGCAGTAATCAAACCTTCACTCAAAAAGCCTAGTCTTGATCCAGGAGTCTTGGCTAATTATAGACCAATATCCAACCTGCCATTTATTTCTAAAATCCTAGAAAAAGCTGTTGCTAAGCAGCTATCAGACCACTTACACAGGAATGAACTATTTGAAGATTTTCAATCAGGATTTAGAGCACATCATAGTACAGAAACAGCACTGTTGAAAGTTACCAACGATCTTCTCTTAGCCTCAGATAATGGACTTTCAATACTTGTCCTCCTAGACCTTAGTGCAGCATTCGACACCATTGACAACAACATCTTATTACAGAGACTGGAGCATGTGATTGGTATCAGAGGAACAGCGTTAAAGTGGTTCCAATCCTATTTATCGGACAGATTCCAGTTTGTTCATGTCCATGATGAACCTTCCACACGAACAAAAGTTAGTTATGGAGTTCCACAAGGCTCCGTGCTAGGACCGATTCTGTTCACCCTGTACATGCTTCCTTTAGGATATGTCATTAGGAAGCACTCTATTAATTACCACTGCTATGCAGATGACACTCAGTTATATCTATCTATTAAACCTGTTAACACAAACCAGTTAACCAGACTTCAAGCCTGTCTAACTGACATAAAGGCCTGGATGACCAGTAACTTTTTACTTTTAAACTCGGAGAAAACAGAAGTCATTATATTTGGGCCAAAAAATCTCAGAAATAACTTTTCTCAAATTATAGCTACTCTAGATGGCATAACCCTGGCCTCTAGCACTACTGTAAAAAACCTTGGAGTTATTTTTGACCAGGACATGTCCTTTAACTCACACATAAAACAAATCTCTAGAACTGCATTCTTTCACCTGCGCAACATTTCCAAAATTAGGAACATCCTGTCTCAAAATGATGCAGAAAAACTAGTCCATGCATTTGTTACCTCAAGGCTAGATTACTGTAACTCATTACTATCTGGATGTCCCAATATCTCCATAAAAAATCTCCAGTTAATCCAGAATGCCGCAGCCAGAGTCCTGACAGGAACTAGCAAGAGAGATCATATTTCTCCTATATTGGCTTCTCTTCATTGACTCCCTGTAAAATATAGAATAGAATTTAAAATCCTTCTTCTCACATACAAATCCCTTCATAATCAAGCTCCTTCATACCTCAAAGACCTCATAGTACCATATTATCCCAATAGACCACTTCGCTCTCAGAGTGCAGGTCTACTTGTGGTTCCCAGAGTTTCCAAAAGCAGAATGGGAGGCAGAGCCTTTAGTTATCAAGCTCCTCTCCTATGGAACCAGCTCCCAGCCTGGGTTCAGGAGGCAGACACTCGCTATACTTTTAAGGCTAGACTTAAAACCTTCCTCTTTGACAAAGCATATAGTTAGGGTTGGCTTCAGGCAACCCTGAACCATCCCTTAGTTATGCTGCTATAGGCCTAGACTGCCCGAGGACCATCGGTGCACTGAGCTCCCCTACCCTAACCCCCCCCCCTTTCCCTTCCCCTCCCCTCTCTTCTCTCCTCCCACCTCATGTATATCTGTATATCGCTGATGTGCAGTTACTGGTCCCACCAACCTGCAGTGTCTATTTGTTGTTTATTGTTGCTGTTCTTTTCTCTCTGCTCTATCCACTCACCCCAACCGGTCGAGGCAGATGGCCGTCCAAACTGAGCCCGGTTCTGCTGGAGGTTTTTTCTTCCGTTAAAGGGAGTTTTTCCTCTCCACTGTCGCCAAGTGCTTGCTCATAAGGGAATTGTTGGGTTTTTAGTTTTAGTTTTTGTAAAGTGCCTTGAGATGATTTGTATTGTGATTTGGCGCTATACAAATAAAATTGAATTGAATTGAATTGAATTGAACCGAGGCCTTGCAGCTGTGCAGGTAATGCAGTTACCCACCCCCTGATCATCGGCAATATTGGCGTTCCATTCTAGCCATAAATTTGTCTCTGCATAACCTGTGGCCCTTTCAATTACATCTTGAGGTTTTAATTTGGTAAAATTGACCTGAATAACTCTAGAGTCGGGCGTAGGAGGGCTGGGAGTGGTGGTGTTGGCGGCCGAAGAATTGTAGGACATTGGGTGTATAGGAGCTTCTAGAAAGTTAACCCTAATAGTCCCCACCGGGTCTCTCCCGACAATGTCGACCCCTAGGAAAAAATAAGCGTGGGGATGGTTATAGGAAGAATCCTGTAACTGAGACAGTGACAGGAACAGGGGGTTTGAGGAAGGGCTGAAATCTCTTTGAAAGCTGACCTTGTTCCACCAGTTGACGCGCGCCTGGTCTAGATATGAGTCCCAATAGCTCAGGGGATTCCAATTGCCCGTGTATTTAGTCATGTGTCCCCACTCGCAGGGACCCCACATGTCATGTATCCCTCGGTTCTCGCAATCCTTAACCCTAACTGGCGGGGCACACAAGTAAATATCGTATTCTTTCCATGCGGAGGGGTATCCTCCGCAGTCTATCACAGTGCATAGGTCAAATGTGAACGTGGTGGACGAACCTTTAGTATAATTAAGTACTAACTGCGGCGTACATGGTGAGCCCCAGAAGCTTCTTTTCTGTCTGCCAAGATAAGTTCTCCTCTTATACCTGGTCAGTATCCTGTCCTCTGCTGTGTCCCCATCCTGTCAGGTTGGACCAATTAACTTATTGTGTGAATACTCCCCTGGAGGGTCAGACACCAGCAGGTGTGGCTCAGTGGAGGTACCCTGCAAATTCTGTAAAACAAGAGTCATTCCTACGATTACGACAGACAACCCCCCTAGCATCCCCATCCATTTCCAGCTACCCCACATTCCCATTTTGACTCGTGTGCTCCTGGTTCCAGCGCTGGCACACACTGGCTCCAATGAAACCACGTCTGTCCTTTGCCATCCAGCCGGACAGTGTGGGACATTCTTTCCACTACTCGGTAGGGGCCTGTCCACCGGGGTTCTGTCCACTTCCGTTTGATGACCTTTAGCAGAACCCACTCCGCTGTGTGTGGATCAGCTCCTTTCTCCCCCTCCTGGTTCTTCTTTACCTGTAATGCAAAAGCTGACACCAAAGCTTTAAGTTCGTTAAAATATGGTTGGTACTTGTGTGACTGTTCAACCTGCTTTTCCAACTTGTTACTTGAGTTTGGGCCTGGGAATTGTCTTCCTGTTAAGAGCTCATAGGGAGTGAACCCTGTGGCCTGATTCAACGAACTCCGAATTGCCATAAGGGCTATGGGGAGTGCATCTACCCAGTTCAATTTGGTCTGTGCCCAGATTTTAGCCAATTTGGTTTTTAAGTTTTGATTAATCCTCTCAACCTTTCCTTGGGACTGTGGGTGATACACTGTACCGAATGCATGCTTTATCCCCAATGCCTTTTCCACCTCCTGCAGGTCACTGTTTTTAAAATGGGTACCATTATCTGACCTAACCTTCTCGGGGAAGCCATGCCTGGGGATGTAATGGTTGATGACATTTAATGACTGTTTAGCTGTCTTCTCTTTTTGTAGGCCAAGCCTCCGGCCAACCTGTAAAGGCATCTACTATCACCAATACGTATCTGTACCCTTGCATTCTGTCTCCCATATCTGTAAAGTCAACCACCACCTCTTGACCTGGTCTTACCTGGATGGGGAATGCTCCCATATGAGGCTTCACTGTGGGCTTCGAGTTATATTCTGTGCATAGCTTACAACTTTTCACAAAATTTTTGGTCATATCTGCCATGAATGGATGCCACCAGTGAGCCACATTTCTGTCCATTTGGCAATGTCCTACGTGCCCAAGCCCATGTGCTTCCTCCAGCACACTCTTCCTCAGTCCTGGGGGCAGGACCAACCTGCCATCCGGACTTATCCACAACCCATCCGTTTCTGTGGTTCCTCTTTGTGTCCACACTGATTCAGTGTGGACAGTGTGGACTTTTGTGCTTGCCCAAAGTTATGGGTGGAAGGATCTCCGTGAGAACAGGTTCAATACTTACCATCTGTAGTTGGACCTGGTATCCTGCTACCTTTTTTGCTGCTTCATCAGCGACTCTGTTTCCTCTTGCTATGAGACCTTCCGAGGGATCATGTCCTCTGCACTTTATGATAGCTACTTCCCGCGGCAACTTCAATGCCTCCACCAGTTCCTTCATTTCTTCTTCATGTTTTATAGGCTTTTGATCCGCGGTGAGGAACCCTGTCCTGATCCATTGTTCCAAGTCTACCTGTGCTGCTCCCACTGCATATGTCCCACTGTATCTGTGTAGATATTAACTTTCTTTCCTGCTCCCAACTTTAGTGCTGCTACTACAGCTACTATCTCTGCTCTGCTCTGTGCTGAGGGCCTATCCTATGGTGGCCGACAAGGGCAAACGCGCTGCAAAAGAGAAACGCGCTGCAAAAGAGAAACGCTGCAAAAGACAAACGCTGCAAAAGAGAAACGCGCTGACCATGACCACCAGCCACCAGACCACCATGACCATCAGTGTATCACATGACCATGTGTGCTGTTTTTTGTATGAGCTTTGCTACACCAGCTGCATGTTGTGTGCATTCTGGATGTCTCTTTTCCATATTGTCAAGCATCACACTAACATACATAAGTACCTTTCTACCCCCCTTTTTCTGAAACAAGATACCGTTTACAGTGTTTCCTGTTTCAGAAACATCTAAGAAGAATGGCGCCATGTAGTCAGGGAGAGCTAAGTCTGCTGTCTGTGCTAGGGCCATTTTCAGGGAGATGAAGGCCATCTCTGTGGCTGTGTTCCATTGAAGTCTGGCTGCAAGGTTTCTCATGCCTTGATCATTTACCAGTTTGCGAAGAGGTTGAGTAGCTTGAGTGTAGTTGGGGATATAGTTTCTGCTGAAGCCTGTTAGACCTAAGAAGGACAGCATATCCTTCACAATTTGTGGCTTGGGATGATGCAGGATGGTGGCCCGATGGGATGGTGAGAGTCCAGCACCTTTGGCTGAGATAATGTGACCTAGGAAGGAAACTTGTTTCGTGGCAATTTGGAGCTTAGATTTACTGACTTTAAAGCCCTTTTCTGCCAACCTCTGTAGCACTGAAAGCGTTGCTGCAAGGCAATCTGAGTCAGTGCACGATGCAATCAAGATATCATCCACATACTGGATGACAGTAGTACCAGGTGGCAAGGGGCAGCCAGCCAACATATTTTTCAGGACTTGATTAAAGAGACCCGGTGAGAGGACAATCCCTGTGGAACAAGATGTGTGAACAAGATGACATTCACAGCACTCTGAAGTAAACATTTTAGCCTACAACATGCAGGTCTCCAAAGTCTTGTGAACCAATGTTCTGTTTGTGTTTTATGGTCTTATTTCAGTGAGTAAAAAATTGTAGTTTTTCACTAACCATGCATAAACACTTTTTTCTCAAAAACACAATCATGTATAAACTTGCTGCTCACATATTATTGTAGCCAATTTTGTGCTGATTACAGTGTTATCAGACTTTAGACTTTAATATGTTTAAAAAACACTGAAAAAAGCACAAATGTCAGGACATGTCAAAATTTGTCCAGGCCCCAAAAACCCCCTCAGACCCCAGAGGGTTAAGATCCCTAAAACTCAAACACCTACTAGCCACAGCTCTGAAATCTCCCAAGGCAAGCCTCTGTCCTGCAGTCAGTTTATCCAACTTCTTAAGCCACAGTCCACCTCCTTCAGAGGGAGGGGGCATCTGCTCTACCAGGCTAGTAACGTCTCCCAGGGCCCAAGGTTTATATTGTTGAAAAGTCAGATCTTGTGACCTTCACTCGAGTTCATTAATGGAGAGATAAAAGAGGATGGAATGGAAGTTAGGAATCGATACACCGGTTTATTGTAAAAATACAGAGACGTCTCCGGAGATCCACTCACACACGCAGGCAGAGAGATCTAAACAATAGATGGAAACTATACAATGTTTAAACCTAAAAAGGAATTCATGATATTACCTTATATGGAGTTGTTATTGCCAACTGTCTTCTATGTGTTCTGGGTGGGGGTCGCTTGAGCAAACCAAGGCCAGTTACTTCCTTTATTTTATATGAAGTCCCCATGGGTGCATCTTCATTCCACAAGTCCCCCTTTTGGGCTCTCCTAAGAGCCCATCTAAAAAAATTGGAATTTTGCTATCCCTCTCTTGATCTCCCTTAGGAGATCACATCTCTCGGAGCTGTACCCCGTCTAGGTAATCACTGTCGTCATCTGAGCCCTGAGCCAATAAGGGCATCAGAACTTTCAGGTCATGTTTCTCTAACGTAGACGATATGAGTCTAACTGCGAGGGAACGCAGGCATGGAATGAAGCAGCACCCACAGGTGACCAGGATCCCCACAAACACAGCAATAGAAACTAATACAGACATAATGAGATTTTTCCACTAACCAAACACAAAACAACAATCATTACAGTCAGGGTCGTAAGGACCCCCAATACCTTCCCAAATCCAAACTTCTCCGCTTTAACTCCCCAATTGTTAACTAAACTATCTAATAATGGCTAAGTATACACAATAAACTAAATAAATCAACGGCTAAAACTACCAGTCAAAATCACAACCAACAATCCCTCGACGTTGCCTCCCTCTGCGCTCTAATTCGTCGGCTGGAGGCTTGGCACACCTTTTGTTGGAGAGGGGCGCTCTTTTTCACCCCCCCCTCTCGGACAGCTTCTTCTTTCTTCGGACTGAGGGTGGACTACCTCAGTACCTGACTCGCTCCCCGGGGATTATTCTGCCCCTTTCTGAGGAGGGTCCTTCTCTGCCTCAGCTGAGACAGAGTCATGTTGTAGCAGGTCCTCCTGGACCTCGGTCAAAGATCTGGATGGCGGTTCTCCTGGTGCCAACTGCGACCAGTGGTACCAGGTGTCTCCTTTTCCCTTTAACCTCACTGCGTGGGATGTTCTTTCTGTCACCTGGTATAGTCCTGTCCACCGTGGCTCTGACCACTTCCTCTTGATCACCTTCAGCAGCACCCAGTCGGCGTCGGGTGGAGTTTGTGTTCCGTCGCCATGCTGGTCTGCCACCTGATGTGAGAAAGCTGAAACGAGAGCTTGCAGAAAGTTAAAATATGCTTTGGCTGACAGACCCTCATTCTCTACAATAGTAACTGGGCTAGTGGTGTGGGGCCCTGGAAAGGGTCTCCCTGTTTGAAGTTCAAAAGGGGTAAACCCAGTGGATTGGTTAACAGAACAGCGAATGGACATGAGTGCCAATGGCAATGCATCAACCCAGTTCAATTTAGTCTGTGCACAGATTTTTGCCAATTTGGTTTTTACAGTTTGATTCATCCTTTCCACCTGTCCTTGAGACTGTGGATGATACACCATTCCAAACCCATGTTTCAACCCCATCATGGCTTCCACCTTCTGCAAATCCTGATTCTTGAAATGTGTCCCATTATCTGACCTAATTTTCTCTGGGAAACCATGGTTGGGGATGTAATAATTTATCAAACATTTAATAACCGTTTTACTGTCTTCCCTTTTGGCAGGCCACGCGTCTGGCCACCCTGAATACGCATCCAGACACATCAGTACGTACCTGTACCCTCGAACGGTGGTGCCCATATCTGTGAAATCAATTACAATCTCTCGTCCAGGCCTGGTAACGAGTGCATACCTATCGATCTCTGGTTTCACTGTCGGTCTGGTGTTGTACTTAGTACAAATGTCACATTCCCTGACCAGTTCTTTAGCCATATCTTTGATATATGGATGCCACCATTGCTCTAAGTTCTTCAACATTTGGGCTGAACCAACATGGGCCACCCCGTGAGCTTCCAAGAGGGCTGTCCTCCTGATTCCGGGAGGAAGTATGGGACGACCATCCGGCCCCCGCCACAATCCTTGTACCTCAGTAGCCCCTCTCTCTTTCCAAAGACTTCTCTCCTCGGGGGATGCCCCCTTTTACAGTCTCTTGAGTTCCTCCAAGTTAGGTCTTTCTTTAATCTCTTGCGTCACATCCAGCAGCATTAATTTAACTTGGTATCCCGCTGCTTCCTTGGCTGCTTGGTCTGCAGCCTGATTTCCTTTTGCCATAGGGCTGTTGGACTGATTGTGTCCCTTACACTTGATCACTGCCACAGCTAGCGGTTCCAAGAGGGCATCTGCTAGTTCTCTCATCTCTTTCTCATGTTTGATGAGCTGATTAGACGCTGTTAGGAACCCTGCTCTAAGCCATTGTCCTAATTCAACATGTACGGCTCCTGTCGCATATGCTGAGTCGGTCACCTTTTGGCCCTTGCCCAATTTCAGAGCTGCCACCACGGCCATCAGTTCTGCCCTCCGTGCTGACTGTTGTCCTTCCAGCCTTTCTGCCACCCTTACCTGCAACTCCCCTCCTATGTCTTCCACCGCATAAGCAGCCTTCAACCCCTCTTTCTCATCTCTGAAGCAGCAGCCATCCGCATAGAGGTCACATGCGTCCTGCAGTGGCGTGGCCTGCAGATCTGGGCGCACTTTTTCCTCGTTCAGGACTTTTTCCTCGCACCTGTGGGCCTGTCCCGTCCCAATCCTGTCTGCCATGTTAATACCTTCATGTGTATATGAAATATGTGGTTCCTCCAGAATCCTACTCAACCTTTGTTGTCTGAGGGAGGAGAGTGTGAATGTCTGGGAATTTACATAAGCCACCACACTGTGAGTGGTGAGCACCCTGAGTGGGTGTCATATGACAATGTGGGCTGTCTTCTGTAAGATCCTTGCCACTGCTGCAACATGCTGTGTGCAGGCGTGATGTCTTCTTTCCATGGTGTCCAATGCAGTGCTTGTGTACATCAGCACTCTCCTGACTCCCCCTTTTTTCTGGAACAGGACGCCGTTGGCGTCCTCTCCGCCAGCGGCTTCAACAAGCATTGTTTTCGTGTCCCGTCTAAATGTGTCCGACATGGTAGTCGCAGGCCATCTGGCAGAGTGACAGTAAGTCCCTCAGGGGCACACAAAATAGTGGCCCCAAGCTTAATCAATAAGTCCCGGAGGAGGTTGACAGGAGTGCCAGGTGAATAAATGTAAGGGTGGCGTACCTGCTGACCCACCTGAGTGAGCAGAGGTCGAGTTACTGGCAGAGTCCGTTTCTCCCCCGAGAAGCCCATGACGGTGGTCTTATGGTTCGACAAGGTGGAAGCAGGGGTGGTGTTGAGAGTAGAACACGTAGCCCCCGTGTCGACCAAAAACGACAGATTCGTATGGTTCACCTTCATGGACAGCAGTGGTTCTGCCGTGTTCGTTCCGCTGTCCAGATTTCTCGGTGGGATGTGTCATTCTTGGTAGGAGTCCTCCCAACTGGATGGAGGACCCCAATCCATCACAGGCATATTGTGAGCCAGTGGCGGGCCACCCCTACCACGTTGCGGTTGTGTTAGGTAAATTCTTTAACAAATAGACTCAGAGGACGAACTTCGGTAAAATTATATAGAAGTTTTACTTGCAAGGAGTAACAGTCACACAGCACCTTGGTACAGCATGAGGATCACTGGCTGCTTGCAGCCTAACACATCAGTTTTCATGGAAATACAAAAGGGAGGGGATTTCTCACAGAAAGACATCTGGGCCCTTATCAAATAGTCAAGGTTAGAGCAAACTGTGCTCACTGAGAGCAACAATTATATTTCTACAATGCACAATAGGCCCTATTCAGAAGTGCTTCAGTTATACTAAAGTAAGGTGGATCAGGTCATAGGAGGTCACAGGAGAGTAAACAATTTCTCTAACACATCCCACCTGTTTATGCTTAGCATAACTACTATATGAAAATGTTTAGCAGATCATTAATGATTTTTATTCTGGTAAAACACAGAAAGATGAGAATTATTACTATTATAGGAAAAACAGTAAAATCATAAATCATAACTATGATTAAACAAACAAACAAACAAACAAGATCACAATCACAAATCTAAAATGATTAGCATGCTAAATATAACTTGTAGAAGTGAGAAATAATTGTCATAACTTTCTGTCTTTATGGGCAAACAGTCATCACAACATCACTTCCTGTAGGAATTTTCAATGTTGGAGTCATTCATGCCTTACAGTTCAGAAGTTAAGACAAATTTATCATAGTCAAAAGACAGTCAGGTCTTCCTTCATTGGCTCTGGAGGAGTTTCAGGGTCCTGGTCATCCTGTGAAATGGACTGATACATTTGTTTGTTATTGCTGTATCAATAAGGCGTTAGCAAAGGCCTCTAATACATGAATGCAACACCAACCACAGGTAACCAAAATAGCAGTCATCACAGCCATTGAGATGAATGTGGATTGGATCAGACCGCTCCATTTACCAAACATTCCCTCCAGCCAAGAAGTGAAGTTGTTGTCAATACCAGCATTCTCAGCGAGCTCCTCAGATAAGGCTTGGAGTCCTTGTAAAGCTTGAGTGACAGATCCATCTGGGGAAGTGTTTTTAGGAATAAAGGTACAACAGGCAGATCCAAACATTTTACAAACAACTCCCTCCTTAGCCAGCAACATGTCCAATGCCATCCGATTCTGCCAGGTCATAAGATTAGTTTTACCTAAACTCTGCTCAGCCTCAAACAGCATCTCTAGTGTAGTTAATGAATCTCTGCTGGTTATAATACAAGTAATTTATCCAGTCAACATTTTTATAAATGGTTAACCACCAAAACAGGAAGGATTCAAACCCTGCTGCAACTTGGTTTCTAGCTTTATACTTGTCGGGGACTCCTCTGGGCTCTGATGACATCAATATGTACTTTGTTATCAAAACTGCCGGCTGCTGGAGTGTCTCTTTTCACACGGTGTGGGCTGTCTAGGGAAGAACCAGAACCCATGCTTTGCTTGCCAGACTTCTTTTGCCACCCTACGCCACTGGTTTTCCTTTTGGATTATGTTGTTCCTGGATTGCTCCTTTTTCTCACTCAGTTAAGTTGTTCTGGTTTATTTTTCCATTACTGTGTTGCCACTGTCTTGTGTGTTTGTCTCGTTCCTTTTGTGTTTTTGGCACCCCTCTGTCCATTCCCTGTCCCTCTGTCCATGTGTCTTTTTTCTATGTTTGATGCCCTTGTGTGCTCCTTCCTTGCCTTCCCTGATTTTCATGTCCATGTTTCCCCCTAGGTCTGTGAGTCCTCCTTGTGTGTGACCCAGACCCTCATGCCTTGCCATGCTTTCCTAAAGGAAGCATGTACAGGGTGAACAGAATCGGTCCTAGCACAGAGCCTTGTGGAACTCCATAACTAACTTTTGAGACATGTTGATGATTTCGATGAAGCAACTACTGATGTAAATTCAGAGATACCTATGGGGGAGAAGCAGTCTAGACATAACTGAGGTCCTATAGATGATTCAAGAGCTACTGTAGTAGAATAATCATTTATTGCAGGTACAGGAAGAATATGCTGAATTTTATCTCTAATAGTTGTGATTTTATTTGTAAAGAAACTCATAAATTCATCACTGCTGAGAGCTAAGGGAACACTGGGCTCAACAGAGCTGTGACTTTTTGTCAGCCTGGCTACAGTGCTGAAAAGAAACCTAGGATTGTTCTTATTTTCCTCTATTAGTGATGAATAGTATGCAGTTCTGGCTTAACGGAGAGCTTTTTTATATGTTAATAGACTGTTTTTCCAGGCTAGAAAAAATTCCTCTAAATTTGTGGAACGCCACTTCCTTTCCAGCCTTCGTGATGCCTGCTTTAAGGTACGAATATGTAAATTATACCATGAGGCTAATCTCCTCTGATTCAGTAACTTCTTTTTAAGATGGGCCGACAGTATCAAGCGTTTCATGCAGTGAGGCTACAGCACTGTCAACAATGTGATCAATTTGGTAGGGAGTGGGATTGAGGCAGCTGCCCTCCACTGTGTTCGTACTTGGCATAGATGTAAATAAAGATGGAATCATTTTCTTGAATTTATTAAGAAATTTATTATTTATTAAATTTATTTATTAGTCAGATAAACATGTGCTGTAGTGGAATTTTCTTCCAAACGCTGCATGATCCATCATTTTAAATTCAAAAGTTATTAAAGAATGATCTGACAAAACAGGATTTTGGGGAAAAAATATTAAATGTTCAATTTCAATGCCTTGTGATTGAAACAGTGGGTGGGTTTAACATTTTGAGTGAAACCAATTGAATCTAATATAGAATTAAATGCAGTGCTGAGACTGTTATTTTCAACATCTACATGCATGTTGAAATCTCCCACTATAATGACTTTATCTGATCTAAGCACTAAATCAGACAGGAAGTCTGGAAATTCAGTTAAAAACTCTGAGTGAGGGACAGGTGGATGGTACACAATGACAAGTAGAACTGGTTTTTGTGTTTTCCAGTTTGGATGTGAGAGGCTCAGAGTGAGGCTCTCAAATGAGTTATAACTGTTGTGAGAATGAAAGTTTAATAATAAGTTTGAGTGGAAGATTGCAGCTACTCCTCCACCTCAACCTGTGCTTCGAGGAACATGATAATTTTTATGACTTATGGGGGTTGATTCATTCAGACTGACATATTCATCCAGCTGTAGCCAGGTTTCAGTGACAGAGTAAGTCAATTTGGTGATCAGTTATCAAATCATTTACTAACAGAGATTTAGATGAAAGAGACCTAATATTTAATAATCGACATCTGACTGTTCTGTTTTTCTGTTCAATAAGAGGAGTGGTCTTAATTTTTATTAGGTTTTTATGAAAAACTCCTCTTGTGTTAACTTCAGATTTATTTGATTTATATGTTCGAGGGGCAAACACAATCTCTATGTGGTATGAGGAAACTGCAGAGAGGCGTTTTAGACTGAGTCTCTGCATCCCGGTCCCCACTCTGGATTGTCAGGCTTTAGGTTGGCTAATAAACTCAGTAAAATTTCTAGAGATGAGAGCTGCACCATTCAAAGTGGGATGGATGCCATCTCTCGCTACCAGACCGGGTTTTCCCCAGAAAGTGGCCCAATTGTCTATGAAGCCCACATCATTTGCTGGACTTATAGATCAGACATATGGAAAGTACTGCGAAACAAGTACCCATCAAAGATGGACCCTTCAAAACTGTAAAAAGAGACACTGAAGGATGAAGAGAGTCCAACTCAGTTTCTCTATGGATTTCAGAGGAAATGGAAGGAGGAAACAGGGAGTGAATGGAATGCAAACGAAACGACTAAAACTCTCTTCAAGCTGATGATGAAGAAATCCATGCCAGATGATGTAAGAAAGAAACTAGACAATGTGGTTGGACTAATGAAAATGGACTGGCCAATGTTCTCTGAGCACATCGTGCACTATGTGGAAGCTTATCGAGCTGAAAAACAGAGCCAAGAAGAAATAACAAAATGCTAACTGGCAAACTAACACAACTCCAGATAGTAGACCTGACAAAGCAAAGGAAAGACAGAGAAAAAGTGAAGTCACAGGCAGCCGTGACTGTTGCAATACCAACGCCAAAAGAAGAACAAAAGCCTGAGCCAAAGCCTGAGCCTGAGCCAACGGTGACACAGGCTCCGGTGATCTCTGCTACTCCTACAACAGTTGCCCAACAGTCCACATATGGACCTCCAATGTCCACACCAGTGCAACAAGCTCCTCCTATACACGTGCATCTCAATCAAGGAGGAAATGCAAACTATCCATTCCAGGGCAGAGAAAGAATGAATCTGAGAGGAGGACCCCCTCAAAGAGGAAGGTGGAAATGAAATCCTCCACAAATGCTTTACCAGCAACAGCCACAACAACTTCCAGCAACAATGCCCACGTAGCACTGGGAGGAGAAATACAATGAGACAAGAATGGGAAACTTGGAAACTGTTCATAACCCATTACTATGAAAAAGCACTAGAACCAACTCTCCCACTCCATTGCACCATGCTGTATGACAGCAATCAAACACAAGAAGACTATGAAAAATGCTGGGATGAACTGATGAATTACACGACCTCAGCCATCCAGTATGATGACATCATTCTGGGACGTCAAGGAGCAGCAGCAATAGTTATGCTCCCAGATGAATTAAAAGCATGGTTCCATGTCCCAGAATCAGCACCTCATGTCACATTTCTCATAGCAGAAGGCTATGAATCCAAAGACTTGGGGCCAATGATAGAGGAAGCCTTATAGGTCAGTGAATGGACATCCACAGATTGCTCATTTATCAAAGCTTCACCAGATAAACATTTCATCAGAATCACTAATAAACAGGCAGATGAGGTAATAGCAGAAAAAATAAGATTGCCATGCAAAGCTAACACGATAATGCCACTGACAGAAGAACATGAAGAATTGTTAAAACAGGTTCCACCACAAGTTTGGTCAGCACACAAAACAGATGTAGGCTTAGTAAAGTCAGCAACTCCCCTCCAATTCCAAACAAAAATAGGAATGAGATTGCCACATCAAAAGCAATATCCCCTAAAGCAGGATGCGATAGAAGGGATAAAACCAATTATTGACTGGTTGTTAGAAGCAGGAGTATTAATCAAAACTAAAACTGCATGCAACACCCCAATTTTTCCAATAATGAAACCAAATTCCATTGACTATAGGTTAGTGCATGATTTGAGAGCAATTAACACCATAGTTGCTGAAGAAAATCCTATAGTACCTGATCCACATACTTTGTTGTCCAACATTCCTCCAGGGGCGAAGTGGTATACGGTGATTGATCTGTGCCCTGCATTTTTCAGTGTTCCTGTGCATCCAAATTCACAGTATTTGTTTGCTTTGACCTATCAAGGACAGAAGTATACCTATCAAAGGTTACCCCAAGGGTTTGTGCACTCCCCCTCGATATTTAATCGAGTGCTAGCAGAAGACCTCCAACACCTGGACATTCAGTCCACTACACTCATGTATGTTGAAGATATTTTGATCTGCTCAGAAAACAAAGAACAGTGTGAAAAAGACTCCATTGCAGTCTTAAAGGCACTGGCAGCTGGTGGGCACAAGGTCAGTAAGCGTAAACTACAATTCTGCCAGCAAACAGTTGAATACTTAGGACGACAACTAAGAAAGAAATATTGCATTCACTCAAGTGGAAGCAATAACCAAGGCCCCAAAACCGCAAACGGTGGGCCAAATGTTGTCCTTTCTGGGGATGGCTGGCTACAGTAGACCCTGGATTTGTGACTATACAATCAAAGCAGCCCCACTAAGAAACATGATACATGCAGCGGGACAAACAAACCGCTCAACTCCACTGGTTTGGACTGAAGAGGCTGAAGGAGCATTCCAGGTCCTGAAAAGGGACATGCAGACTGCCCCAGCCTTAGCTAATCCTGATTACAGCAAACCATTTCATTTGTATGTGGCTGAACGGCAGTGCTATGCCTGTGCTATATTAATGCAGGACTCCCCTACAGGGAAGCAACCTCTAGCTTATTATAGCACCAAATTGGACAATATGTCATGATTTGTTTTCAATTTGGTATGGATCACGACCCCATCAAACACAAGCACCCAGAAACTGAAGCAGAGTATACCAAAGTTTATTAGGGAGTACAGAAAATGAAGCGTGAGTCTGGTTGAAGACCAAAGGTGATGACTGTCAGTCCAGGAAGAGTCAGTAGGTTGTGGTTTCTCCGGTGGCCAGAACCGGTACCACCGGGCTGGTCCTCGGAGATGAAGTGAGTTGTCCGTCTTAGGCCCGTAGAGCAATATCTGACGGTATCTTGTTCCCGGGGTAGTCTCAAGGCTCGGAAAACAGGGAACAAACAAGAGACTAGGTTAATATTGAAAAAAAAAAAACAGTAACAAACGTAAGTTGATGCACCTGAACCTCCACCGGAGCGGAGATCCCAGTAGGTGCTTCCTAGGACTCCCGAGTGTCTATGAACAGTCATAAATAATCCACTAGAGAAAACGCGTCCCCCTCGTCGAGTCTAAATCCTCTTCGTGGACCCAACAGTACTAGGAACGTAAAGCTAGCTCCTCCGAGCCGTATCCATTAGTGACAGAAAACAGAAAAGCGCTGGTGCAAACTGGCAATTCTTCTGAATCCCAGTTGTGCAGGGTGCTAACCGGCTTCTTCTTGAAGTGTACTCAACAGACAAAGAAAAAGGACAAAAAGTAACTTGCCGTGAACTGGAGATTCCTACGATCAATCCAGTAGCCAAACTTCAGAGCACATACAGCAGAAGAGTAAATCCTCACGGGAGTATGGTAACAAACAATCCGGCGATTTGTGTTCACACAATCCCTGCTATTTAAGCATAGGTCCACAGGTGACACAAATCAGCAATCAAGTCAAGTTCAGAACAATTTGCCCAAGCATTTCCCGTTGTCCTTTCAAAGTAAACACACAGGACCGGAAATCATGTTTCCGGAATATGACACAATATAGAAGAAGAACTGCCACCCTGCTATCAGGGACTGGCAGCAGCAGATTTGCATACAAAAAAGCCTCAGTCTTGACAATGGGGCACCCAGTGACTTTGTACACATATCACCAATTGCATGCATTACTGACTAGCACATGGTTTGTAGTCACTCAAGCTAGATGAACGGGCTATGAAGTATTGATGTCAGGGAAAGAGTTAACAATACAGAGATACACTACCATAAATCCAGCGACAAGAATGGTTCTGCCAAATGAGGGAGTTCCTCATGATTGTGTTCAAGAAACCGACAAATTCATGCAAGTGCATGAAAACTTACACAATCAACGCATCCCATCAGAGTTAACTTTATTGGTGGATGGTTCATGTACCAGAGATGAAAAAGGTACACGTGCAGGTTATGGTGTTGTTCAGCTGAAGCCAGATGGCACATTTGTTAAACTGCAATCAGTGACAAACGTGTCACCAACCATGCTCAGCTCAATTAGCTGAAATAAAAGCTCTCACTGCAGCCTGTCAGGTGGCAGCAGGAAAAACAGCCACTATCTACACAGATAGTGCATATGGGTATGGAGTGTGTCACATCCATGCCAGTATATGGAAACAACGAGGCTTTGTCCGTGCAGATGGCAATACTGTAGTGCATGGCGAAGCAGTGGCACAATTAATAACTAGGTAGCTATGCAGCTACCTAAAGAGTTAGGAATAGTGAAATGTCCAGCACATCAAACAAACAGCTCTTTGGTGGCACAAGGAAACAATTTAGCTGATGAAGAAGCAAAAGAAACAACCAAAAGTGTAGTACAAGCTCCAATCTTGTATGAAGAAGATGCAGCACCCATAACTAGCCTAGCCTCACTGATAGAAGCACAGAACTCAGTACCTGAGGGAGAAAAGAGGCTATGGGTCCAAAGGGGGGCCATTAGGACAGCCACACCCCATAAGGCTTTGTGGAGAAGCAGTCATGGTCACTTTGTATTGCCTTTAGCTTTGTTGCCATTTGCTATCAAAAAGATGCATGAACCAGATCATTGTTCACGAGGCCATGTGTTGAGGAAGTTGCAAGCTGTGTGGTGGTCTCCTTATATGACTCCAATGGTTGATAGGGAGTTAGCTTGGTGCCAGCATTGCCCAAAGTATAATGTGAGGAAAATGTTCACTCTCCCCATAGCTCATATACTAGTGCCTGAAGGACCTTTTAGTCATTTGATAATGGACTATGTTGACATGATAGATAGAGTCAGAAACAAGAGAGATCTTTTTGTGTTTGTGTGCAGATTTAGTAGGTGGATAGAAGCATGTCCAACTACTGTCCAGACCATAAAGCAGCAGCTTTTTGTGTACTGAACTTTTTCCTAGGTTTGGCATGCCAGATGCCATTTCATCAGATAATGGTCCTCACTTTGTGTCAAACGTGATGCAAGAAATGTTTAAAATCCTAGGTGTCAAACAAGAGTTTGGATGTGTGTATCACCCACAGTCACAGGGCTCAGTGGAGCGGAGCGTGCGAATGGTGCACTTAAAGCTAAGATATGTAAAATCATAGCTGACCGTGATAGAAGACTAACATGGGTGGATGCAGTGCCACTAGCACTGATGCATATGCGCTCTCAAACTAACCAACTAACCCACCCTACCCTGCATGAAATGCTCACAGGACGTCCCATGCCACTCCCACAGCATCGTGGTCCTATAGAAGGACCCACATTACAGCAGCTGGAGAGAGAATTGGGGGATTATCTGAGGGGTCTAACTCAAATCCACAGATTGTCTTCCAACAGGTGAAAGAAGCCAACAGCAAAGGAGAAAATAAAATCCCATTGGATGCAAGAGGGATTCAAGTGGGTGACCAGGTTTTCATACAAGCATTCAGACGTCAGTGGAATGAACCCCGCAGAGAACCTCCATTTAAGGTTGTTTTAACCACTCCCCCAGCTTTAAAAGTAGAAGGTAAGAACGTCAGCACCATAGCTGACTCTCCAACCTCACCTCAAGGAGAAAGATGCTCAGCTCGATTGTTGGAGCGCCGCAGAAACAGACTAGCTCCACAAGAGGGAGCACAAAGCCCCTCACATAGTAGTAGTGACACTGATCCTGGCAGTACAGCAGTACTGCCCACAAGCCCTGAATCCTCTGATGAAGGGCCCTCAGCTAGAGAGGAAGAACATTTCGAATCGCCTCCCACACCTGGGTGGGAAGGCCACTGCTCTGAAGAGCTTGACTCTGATTAGTCATGTCTCTGTCATTCTGTATTTGTTGTTTTTGCTAACCCTTTCAGGTTTGGCAAGTGGGGAGATCCTGATGACACATCCTCTTAATCCTCCCATGATCACAGCTCACTAATTGCGCAATCGCCATGGTTACATTAGCAGTCAGCAAAGGCTTAGTGCAGTCAGGAAAAGAACAGCATCTCATGTATGCAAAATCTGATGCCTATCGCTATACACTGACAACTGACATCAGGGACAACTATTGGTGGGGGTATCCACATATTAACCACTGCAAAGGAGAAGGGATGGTGACCATACAGGTAAAATGCATAAACCTCAGATGCCATGACATTCACACCAACCAGGTAATGAAATTGCCAGAAGCCAACAAACTTATTCGACTATTGAGTAAAAGAGGAAAACATGATTTGGGCAAACTTAAAACTGCACAATGGGAATCAAATCTATTTCAAAAATGGTTAAAATATTTGGCTGAGGCAGTATTTAGTGCAACAAGAGAAAAGAAACAGGATTGTATTGCCTGTTATAATGCAAAAAAGATACCACAAATCAAACCACTGCCAGGAAGTAAAATAGGAAGCTGTCTGGTGAGGTTATATGTTTGATCCAATGATATGTATATACAAATACTCACAGTAGTACAGTCCCTTGCTACAACTTGGTATGACAAAAGATACATTAGAGCTTGAAAGAGTTTAACTACAGGTACGGCATACATGATAAATATAGAGTAACTATTTGTCTACTACAGACAAATAGGAATAAACTATTTGTGGGTAATGATGAATCAAAATGCTCAAGGTAATTTTGAAGTGAAAGCTTGGAGAATAAAGGATCCTGTTACAGTCAATAAAGTGTAAAGGGTTAGGATGGATTCATAGGTGCAAGCTATTGCAGCTTAGCATCGCGCTGGATGCTGGGAGAACTGACATTTAAACACAGAAAAAACTGAATAAAAACAAAAGAAGAAGTGCCTAAGGAAAATTAGACTTGCTGTGCCTGAGGTTCCTTTAAGGTTCCTGATGCTCAAGTTACCTATGTGATTTTCATGATCCGTGTCTTACTCTAAAAAGTATTAATCAACACGAGTATATCTTGTGCAGCTTATGCATGATCACCAATTCCACCATGTCACTTGTTGAATACTCACATGATTTACTCAGGTCCGTTGATGAGGAAGTACACAAAGGCGGCTGGGGTGGTTCAGCTGATTATAGGTTTTATTCAAACTATACAGAGCGCTCTGGAGATCAACCCTCATGTGGCACACGGAGAGATCTGAGCTATAGGGGGAAACTATAGAATAGATATAGCTGATCGCCACCGCCCCAAATACCAGTACTTTTCCAGAAAAGGAATTTGGACTATTACCATATATGGAGTTGTCATTCCCTTTACCTTCCCTCATAGTAAAGACATAGTGAAGAGCGGTGACCCTGTCACGTGTCTAAAACATACAGGAGTACACTTTACACACTATGCTGCATACTAGTCACACAAAGTGTGTCTGCATTCCCACAATTCCCCCTTTTGGGCTCTCCTAAGAGCCCACCCCCACTATGTAAATGTCAAAATTTGATATCCCCCTTTTGATCTCCCCTAGGAGATCACACATCAATAGGCCTCAGTATGGCAACACCACTATTGAGATCATCAGGATCAGTAGCCAATAAAGGCATGAGGACCTTCAGGTCCTGCCTCTCTAATGCGGATGAAATTACCCGAAGCGCCAGGGATCTCATACAGGGAATGCAGCAACACCCACATGTGACCAGTATGCCTACAAATACAAAAATCGAAACCCATAGTGAACCAAACACAAAACAACAATCATTACAGTCAGGGTCGTAAAGACCCCCAATACCTTCCCAAATCCAAACATCTCCTTTTATCTCCCCACTCGTTGACTAAATTATCTGGCAATAACTAAACATACACTATAAACTAAATAGATCTACAGCTGAAACCACCACTCAAAATCACAACCAACAATCCCTCGACGCTGCCTCCCTCGGCGCTCTTATTCGTCGGCTGGAGGCTTGGCACGCCCCTTGTCGGAGAGGGGCGCTCTTTTTCACCCCCTCCCTTCTCGTACAGTTTCTTCTTTCTTCGGACTGAGGGTGGACTACCTCAATACCTGACTCACTCCCCGGGGATTATTCTGCCCCTTTCTGAGGAGGGTCCTTCTCTGTCTCAGCCGAGACAGAGGTATGTTCTTACAGGTCCTCCTGGACCTTAGTCAAGGATCTGGATGGCGGTTGTCCTAGTACACACTGCGACCAGTGGTACCAGGTATCGCCTTTCCCTGCAGCCTCACTGCGTGAGATGTTCTCTCCGTGACCTTATAAGGTCCTGTCCAATGTGGTTCGGACCACGTCCTTTTGATGACCATCAGAAGCACCCAGTCGGCTTCTGGGACCGTCTGTTGTCCGGAGACCCCCTTGTTCGCCACCTGTTGAGGAAAAGTTGAAACGAGATCTTGCAAAAAGTTAAAATATGCTTTGGCTGACAGACCCTCATTCTCTACTGTGGTTATTGGGCTAATGGTATAGGACCCTGGAAAAGGTCTCCCTGTTTGGAGTTCGAAAGGTGTAAACCCAGTGGATTGGTTAACAGAAGAGCAGATGGACATAAGTGCCAATGGCAATGCATCAATCCAATTCAATTTGGTCTGTGCACAGATTTTTGCCAATTTGATTTTTACAATTCGATTCATCCTTTCCACCTTTCCTTAAGACTGTGGATGATACACCGTTCCAAACCCATGTTTCAACCCCATCATGGCCTCCACTTTCTGCAAATCCTAATTCTTAAAATGCGTCCCATTATCTGACCTAATTTTCTCTGGGAAGCCATGGTTGGGGATATAATAATTTATCAGGCATTTGATTACCGTATTACTGTCTTCCCTCTTGGTGGGCCACGCTTCTGGCCACCCTGAATACATTTCCCCCACTCCCGCCATCAGGCTCCAGGTTAAAGCAGAACAGCGCATAGCCCTGTCCAAAATCTTCCCGTGTGATGGATAGAGACACAGGTACTCTAGGTCCATATGTTCAAAATTAAATGGGTTCTGAAGTCTGTAAACAGCGGGGGTTGTCGGTCGGCGTCCTTTTATAGTGAAAATTTCATCTGTGAATGTCTGATGGTACCCCTTCCTGAACACCCCTCTATGTTTTAAAATCCTTACTGTGTCGCCTATCTCAAATTTGAATGGTTGCGGGCGGATTTCATCCTTGGTCCTGTACAGCGTCTTGATCACCTCTTTCTCATTTTCTCTATTCACAGATACTGGGGATCTTTTAATTGACCTGTGATATGCCGAGTTATATGCCCGCACCAGATCGTCTATTTTATCAATATATCTTCGTGAATTAACATCTGTTAAATAGCACCACATCCGCGCTTTAAACGTTCTGTTAAACCACTCCACGACGCTGGCTTTAGTTTCGTTATATGTAGAGAAAAGTACAATGTTGTGCTTTTTCAACAACTGTTTAAAGTGACGGTTGTGAAACTCTGTCCCATGGTCAGTCTGCAGCCTAAGTGGCACCCTACCTTCATCCAGTATGCTCTTATATGCGTCTGCTACAGCAGGCCCGCTCTTTGATGTTAGACAGCGAACCCAGGCATATTTTGAAAATACATCGATGCACATTAATAGATAGCGCACTTTATCGTTTTCTGCAGCATATTCGCTCATGTCCACAAGATCGCACTGATGCTGTCGGTCTATCCCTCCCGCCAACACTCGCCGCCTGGGGAAATTTTTCCTGCTGGGTGCGTGTAAACTGTATGCATCTTGTCCCCATAGATATTTTTTGACATCAGATAATGCAGGATTACCCCCTACGTCTGATCTAACTGCATTGCGCAGCTTATTAATACCTGATAGCCCACCGGGGTGGGATGGATCATGATAAATTCTGTGCATCACCCCCTCCATCGTGTAAAATAATGACTAGTTTCTTTTCAAAGCTCATGTTTTTTATTCACAATCATCAGCATGGTACCCAGACGGTGTTAATGATTGAATACAGTAGCGTTTAATGAATACAGTGGTGTTTAATGATGGAGAGCTTCACAAATATCAGCCAGTGTTATATGATAAAACATACATAATGAAAGAATGAATGAACAAACATCAAAACATAAAACGATGGAGAGCTTCACAGATATTTAATGAATACAGTGGCGTTTAATGAGAAAACACAATAACAACGGATAGACTTGGTACAATGCTGTTTTCACACTACCCCTGCTGCCCAGGTGTCCACGAGGACTGACAGATTTTCAATTTCAGCAAAATTCTTGAAACCCCAGACTTCTTCAGGTTTGATGCGTTTCTCTGAGGTCTTTTGGTTTTGCAGAATAACTTCAGCAGCCCCTGCGATCCTGGCGTTTTCGACAACCATGCCATTCTTGCGCAGGTATGCTGAGAGAGCAGGAATGAATCGGGCCGACCACAACCTCTCCATAACAAAGTCAAAACGACGCTCCATGAATTCTGCAGGGAACCCGTAAAGACACTCGTGGTTTTCCTGGGACAGACAGTCAACCTCGCAGGCCCGGCACCATTTCTCGCGGTCGATCCAGCATTGAGCTAACGCTCTGTACAGCAAATGCGTTACTCCATTCTCCATCATCTTTACAAAGGCCGCTGACTCGTCTTCATCTCTGGGGCGCGGCGTTGATGTTGGGTGAATCCAGCGATACAATTCCTGCTCCGCCTCCAGAGTCATGGGCCCGTCAATCTCTATTTTTAGAAATATGAAATACAACGTTAAACACTATTGACCACACACACACACACACACACACAAACACACACCTGACCGCCGCATAGGTCTGCAGATTCTTACCGTCCTGTCTCACAGGCTCTGGGTCGCACCTTGCTCAGCAGGCGAGAGACACATTTCCTCAGGAAATTCCATGTCATCATAAAGCAAGCATCTCCTAACCCCACTAGCATCTGAGATACCCTCGTCCTCGCTGATTGCATTGTCAATCTTGGCGAACACATCTTGCAGGCCCCACCAGTCAGCCCACTGGATAAAATAGAAGTCC
Organism: Mastacembelus armatus; assembly: GCF_900324485.2. Classification (NCBI taxonomy): domain Eukaryota; kingdom Metazoa; phylum Chordata; class Actinopteri; order Synbranchiformes; family Mastacembelidae; genus Mastacembelus; species Mastacembelus armatus. Next base: position 13,673,385 of record NC_046648.1, read on the forward strand.
TTAAACCATGAGATATTGTCGCCGGACCACACCGGATAGGGGTGTATGTCCCACTCTGTATGATTACGCCGCGATACGATTTGCTCTCTGTCATCACACACTCTTATCAGAATGAAATCTGACGCGTGCGCATCAAAACGATTGGCGAATACCCTGAATAACTGCTGACTGTCAGGACTGGTGGCCCACTGTATGACATAAGTATCGTTGTCAGCGCCTCGGTGGTTGAGATCGGTACATATCTCAGTGCGAAATATCATCCAGTCCTCCACAGTCATAGCCCGCGACCCTCCATGACCCCACCGCTCCCCGGTACACACATTTTCCCCGAGAAACACGACCCTCCCCTCACTATATTTAAACTCGTAAACGTACCCTAGCGAGCCCTCGTACAGCCAAACGCGGGGGCCTGCAGCATCGTCAGACACATGCCTTCTACGACGTTTGATTGGCGCGCCAGGAATAATCGCGGGACACGTACCTAGGTCACACGACGCATGCGCGCTGCCACCGTTTCCGTCGACGCGCCCGCCGTTTCCGGCGACGCGCCCACCGCCGCATCCGCCCGTGATAACGACGTCACTAGAGATTCCGCTGCTGCCCATGGTTGCTCGAAGTCGAACTTAGATAAAATCATACTGAATGACCCACATACACCTACATTTATACACCGTAACCGACACAACCCATGAGTAACGTCATGACCAATAGGAAAATCGCACCGCCCGGTGGGTGGGGAGCGTGACGACAATTTTATGGTTTATTATCTTTATGACTGTCATAAATAACGGCCATAAAAAGTGACCCCCCTTAATAGCCCCCGCCGCATAAACCAGTATACACTACTCATGAGCACTGGGATCATTTGGGAAGAACCTGGCACCTGCATATTAGCAGGAGGGGTAACTTCCTGGAGGACAACCCTCACTGCGGGAATTGTAGAAAAAGTATAATCAAACTGTGTATCTTCATTTTTAAAATGACTATGTGATGGCTTGGTTTCACTGAATGGACTGATGGATGGTCCTTTTAGGACCAAAGGGGGGAATGTTGTGTATAAAATCTGGGAAGCTAAGGCCACACATAGGAAAACTATATAGCTTGTGAAGAATTCTGAAAAGTCATATTTCACATAAAGAAAAAACATTAAAGCACAGAGAGGTATTACAATACCTTAAACGGACATGTGTGAGTAAAATGCTCTGCAGTAAAAGCCATGTATGGAAAAGAAGTGTACATGATAGTGTGTGTCATATACAGTGGGTACGGAAAGTATTCAGACCCTCTGACTCTTTGTGTCATTGCAGTGTGGTAGAAATTTCTTTAAGTTTGAGAGTTGCTAATTCTCAGAAAACAACCACAAGTGTGATGAATCATCTCAGTTTAATCACAGGCCCGGAGAGGACGTCCTTGCAGAATGTCCTCTCCCGTCTGTGTTAAAAGACCAGTTTATATACATTTAGACAAGAAAGGGGTGGACTAATCTTGAACAGACTCCACGTTTGTTCAAGTACTATCTTCAGTCTTCTTACCATCAAAGAAACAAATTGTTGGCAGTTATTTACAACCTTCTACCCTAAAACACTAAACCAATAAAACAGACAGAACCACATACCATGAAAGGGTCAAGCAAACATTCAGCCCCCACATTGGTTTAAGTTAGTGACCATTTGTTCTGTTGTAAAATCCTCACATTCCCCCCTTTTGACACAAAGTGTCAACACAATTATAATTCCTCCAAAAAACATTACATTATTAGTCAGGGTATTTCTATAGCACTGTCATCATATGGGTTTCCTGAGGTCCAATCATTCAATTGTATTTCATCAGTCTTTGTTGATTCAGTTATAGGATATGTGTCCATGTCCTTTAAAGTGTGAAACTGTTCTCTTTGAAGCTGATTCTGCAGAAATTCTTGATTCCTCTGACGTCTCCTTCTGTTGTTCTGTCGAGATCGCAGGCTCGGTAGGTTCCTGCTGGTGAGCAGTTTGGAGAATTTTATTTTTTATCTGGTCCATGTCTGACTTCTCTCGGTTCCTTTCTGCATGTAAGACATGTGTCCATACATTTTTCAAAGTCTTTGTTTCCCAGCTGACACATGACATCTTGACGCAGCTCCTTGGGCCAGGTTGAGACATTTATTAATGCAGTCTTCCACAGGTGACTGTATGCTGCATTATCCGGAGTGTGCAGCGAATAGTTACCATGCGGGTGCAATAATCAGCTGGTGACTCACTCATCCCCCTTTTATCCAGTATCATGAATCTGAAACCAGCAGACTCTCAGAGGAATTGCAGTCCGCACAGCTTCATCCAAGGTGTCCATCGTAGCGGTGAATTGTTGTGATCCCACTGGTGCTGTGTTTTGGGTCTGATGTGTCCCCATCGGAGTTTGACGAACCTGCAACACATAACTACTACTTTCTCACCCTACATTTCTATTTTACCTTCTTATTCTCCTCAACATCACTTCTCTAACTTTACCCTTAATTCTGCAGCAGTTTTTTCTTACTTCTATTTCTGCCTCCCTTTCTCACTCTTGAAAAGAGTGCCAATTTATTTCTTCCTTCTTTGTTTTCCTTCTTTCACTTCCTCTTCTCCTTCTCAACAACATTCTATAACCACATTTTTAACCCATTTATCTACCATCATTTAGCACTGGGGCTGGTGCTTACACTTTCATTGGGCTTATAACACACACACAATAATTTCTCATTCACACTGATCTTCCCATCTCATCGTATGGTCAGATCTTATCAGACAAACACTAACTTTGGGTAACTTTCTTCAGCCAGGTAGTTTGTATGACACTTTCGTTCCGAGCAACGTACCCTTATTGTACACACTTTGTGCATACAAGACACTGAAGGAGTCACCACAAAGCTTATGACATTATCATCACATTCATATGCCCAGTTCATGATATGGGACAAATTCTAAGGTGGTTCTTATAGACAATAATAGTTCACTTCTTATAGCCAATAACATCTTACTCCTCATAGACAATAGCATACTTCTCATTAACAATAGCTTACTTCTCATTTAACAACATTGTCGTATTTCTCATTAACAATAGCTTACTTCTCATTTAACAGCTTAGTTCACATTAACAACATTATCGAACTTCTCATTAACAATCAGAGCTTACTTCTTCAGTACTGTCTTAATTTTTTCATGTTTTCCACGTACGGGTCGTTTCCTTAATAAACCATATGGCTTCCCGAAGGAAGACTTACGTTTGTAATCCTCAGCCAGTGGGGTTTTCTCGTTGTTTCTTTTTTTTCTTTCTTTTTCGTTTTTTGTTTTGTTAGGATTATTTTTTCATCATCTGGCGTCTGTCCCTCAGACACACTGGTCTCATTACCAGGAGGGATTACAAAGATCACGTGATTACCAAACACACACACCTAGGGTTTTTCATTTTGACGCAGACCAAAAACATAAATCAACACTTAACAGACATACACAAGAAATGATTCATAACACTGTACTCACTTATTAAATGAATGGAGCATCCACTGTCCGCCACCCGTTCTGACCTAAGGCGGGATTCCAGCCCTCCGTTTGTCGGAGCGGAACTTTCCCTTCATTTTTAAATTTTACCACCGGTGGTTCCTTCGGTCCAGAACAGGCGCTGGTCAGTGGCCTGTCCATCCCATCCTCGTCGCCAAATTGTGGTAGAAATTTCTTTAAGTTTGAGAGTTGCTAATTCTCAGAAAACAACCACAAGTGTGATGAATCATCTCAGTTTAATCACGGACCCGGAGAGGACGTCCTTGCAGAATGTCCTCTCCCGTCTGTGTTAAAAGACCAGTTTATATACATTTTGACAAGAAAGGGGTGGACTAATCTTGAACAGACTCCACGTTTGTTCAAGTACTATCTTCAGTCTTCTTACCATCAAAGAAACAAATTGTTGGCAGTTATTTACAACCTTCTACCCTAAAACACTAAACCAATAAAACAGACAGAACCACATACCATGAAAGGGTCAAGCAAACATTCAGCCCCCACATTGGTTTAAGTTAGTGACCATTTGTTCTGTTGTAAAATCCTCACAGCAGCCATTTGCCAAATCAAAAAAGTTCATTTTATTTCTCATTAATCTACACTCAGCAACCCATCTTGACAGAAAAAAAACAAATGTAGAAATTTTTGCAAATTTATTAAAAAAGAAAAACTGAAATATCACATGGTCATAAGTATTCAGACCTTGTGCTCAGTATTGAGTAGAAGCACCCTTTTGAGATACTACAGCCATGAGTCTTCTTGGGAATGATGCAACAAGTTTTTCACACCTGGATTTGGGGATCCTCTGCCATTCTTCCTTGCAGATCCTCTCCAATTCTGTCAGGTTGGATGGTGAAAGTTGGTGGACCGCCATTTTCAGGTCTCTCCAGAGATGCTCAATTGGGTTTAGGTCAGGGTTCTGGCTGGGCCAGTCAAGAACGGTCACAGAGTTGTTCCGAAGCCACTCCTTTGTTATTTTAGCTGTGTGCTTAGGGTCATTGTCCTGTTGAAAGGTGAACCTTCGGCCCAGTCTGAGGTCCTGAGCACTCTGCAAGAGGTTTTATTCCAGGATATCTCTGTACTTGGCCGCATTCATCTTTCCTTCAATTGCAACCAGTCATCCTGTCCCTGCAGCTGAAAAACACCCCCACAACATGATGCTCCCACCACCATGTTTCACTGTAGGGATTGTATTGGACAGGAGAGGAGCAGTGCCTGGTTTTCTCCACACATACCGCTTAGAATTAATGCCAAAAAGTTCAATCTTGGTCTCATCAGACCAGAGAATCTTATTTCTCATAGTCTGGGAGTCCTTCATGTGTTTTTTGGCAAACTCTACGTGGGCTTTCATGTGTCTTGCACTGAGGAGAGGCTTCCATCGGGCCACTCTGCCATAAAGCCCCGACTGGTGGAGGGCTGCAGTGGTAGTTGACTTTGTGGAACTTTCTCTCATCTCCCTACTGCATCTCTGGAGCTCAGCCACAGTGATCTTTGGGTTCTTCTTTACCTCTCTCACCAAGGCTCTTCTCCCAGGATTGCTCAGTTTGGCTGGACGGCCAGGTCTAGGAAGAGTTCTGGTAGTCCCAAACTTTTTCCATTTGAGGATTATGGAGGCCACTGGGCTCTTAGGAACCTTGAGTGCTGCAGAAATTCTTTTGTAACCTTGGCCAGATTTGTGCCTTGCCACAATTCTGTCTCTGAGCTCCTTGGGCAGTTCCTTCGACCTCATGATTCTCATTTGCTCTGACATGCACTGTGAGCTGTAAGGTCTATAGACAGGTGTGTGCCTTTCCTAATTAAGTCCAATCAGTTTAATTAAACACAGCTGGACTCCAATGAAGGAGCAGAACCATCTCAAGGAGGATCAGAAGAAATGGACAGCGTGAGTTCAATGTGAGTGTCACTGCAAAGGGTCTGAATACTTATGACCATGTGATATTTCAGTTTTTCTTTTTTAATAAATTTGCAAAAATTTCTACATTTCTGTTTTTTTCTGTCAAGATGGGGTGCTGAGTGTACATTAATGAGAAATAAAATGACCTTTTTTGATTTTGGCAAATGGCTGCAATGACACAAAGAGTGAAAAATTTAAAGGGGTCTGAATACTTTCCGTACCCACTGTACCTATGTATGTATCCAAGAATCTAACAAGGATTGGGAAGAGAGGGTGGGGACAATCACACCAAGCCCTTGCAGAAGAGTTGGGCGGGGTGTGGGTCCCCCAGCATCTTAAAAAAAGGAATTGAGAAGGAGCTATACACCAATATGACCAAAAATGGGAATTTAATAGTGGTAAATGGACATAACTTTGAAATGAAAAGAGGTGGGTCAAGGGGCATAGATCAAACCCTTGACCATAGGTATAAAAGCAGAGAGCTTCAGAAGCATTGTCAGTCTACCCCAGGGTAACTCACCTAGTCTGTACTGTGTGTTGTGTGAATAAACACCTGTGCACTTGGATTCAGTGGTCTCTCTTATGTTTGGGATCCTGATGAAGAAGATTGCCATCTACACTTAGTAAACTTGAGTCAGTTATAATTTAGTCAGATTGATGATTTCCCAAAAGTGAGAAGGACATCAGGACACGACATAATCAACATTTTTATTAATGGTTGACCACCAAACCAGGAAAGATTCAAACCATGCTGCAACCTGGTTTCTAGCTTTACACTTGTTGGGGACTCCTCTGGGCACTCCGATGGAATCAGTGTACACTCTGTTATCAAAACTGCTGGCTGCTGCAGTGTCTCTTTTCACACGGTGTGGGTTGTCTAGGGAAGAACCAGACAGAGGTAACACATAAAATGGCATCACCAATCATATAAGAGCACAGGTTCCTTGCCAATCAGGTGGAAGCACTGGTCTCAATTGGTTTCCCCCACAATACAACCACACGTGATGCAACAAGGTCAGTGAACCAGGAAGGGTCATAGCCTGTCCAAGGAATGGTCACATTGGTGGTAGAGTTGCACCAGTGGAGATCACCGAAAAACAGGTATAATTAATTCAATTCAATTCAGTTCATTTCAGTTCAATTCAGTTCAGTTCAGTTCAATTCAGTTCAGTTCAGTTCAGTTCAGTTCAGTTCAGTTCAAATCAATTCAATTTTATTTGTATAGTGCCAAATCACAAAACTAATCATCTCAAGGCACTTTACAAAAACTAAAAACCTAACAAATCCCTTATGAGCAAGCACTTGGCGACAGTGTAGAGGAAAAACTCCCTTAAGGGAAGAAAAAACCTCCAGCAGAACCGGGCTCAGTTTGGGCGGCCATCTACCTCGACCGGTTGGGGTGAGTGGATAGAGGAGAGAGAAAAGAACAGCAACAATAAACAACAAATAGACACTGCAGGTTGGTGGGGCCAGTAACTGCACATCAGCGATATACAGCTCCAGGACCGGGGACACCTGCAGAAGGTACATAGAGAGAGAGAGAGAGAGAGAGGGAGAGAGCACAAACTAGGGGAGAGAGAGAGCACAAGGTTAGCACTATAAGGTGTAAAGAACGGTGGAGTAACAACAGGAGCAGGTGGCATCAAATAATGCAAAGACTGACATTGTTTACTGGCCGAGGGGAGGTGGAAGTAAACAGCTGCAGTGTACAGTTCAGACCTGTTGCATCATTGTGTGGATTAAGTCTAAAGGGCATAGTCCCTAGTTGTGGTCTGGCTGCCACACATACAATACAATCAGAAACTTGCAGTTGCTGGGATGTGCAAGTGATCCAATTCAACCATTCATTATTATCAGTATAACATGTTTCTATATCAATTGTCTCTTTGAGGGTGGTGGGGTTTAATACTGTTCAGGTTTGTCAGTATTTGGTGCCTTAGTAGGTTGGTTGGTACCAGCACTACTGTGAAAAACCTTGGAGTTATTTTTGACCAGGACATGTCCTTTAACTCACACATAAAACAAATCTCTAGAACTGCTTTCTTTCACCTGCGCAACATTGCCAAAATTAGGAACATCCTTTCTCAAAATGAGAGAAAAACTAGTACATGCATTTGTTACCTCAAGGCTTGATTACTGTAACTCATTACTATCTGGATGTCCCAGTATCTCCATAAAAAGCCTCTAGATAATCCAGAATGCTGCAGCCAGAGTCCTGACAGGAACTAGCAAGAGAGATCATATTTCTCCTATATTAGCTTCTCTTCATTGGCTCCCTGTAAAATACAGAATAGAATTTAAAATCCTCCTTCTCACATTCTCTTCATGATCAAGCTCCTTCATACCTTAAAGACCTCATAGTACCATATTATCCCAATAGAGCACTTCGCTCTCAGAGTGCAGGTCTACTTGTGGTTCCCAGAGTTTCCAAAAGCAGAATGGGAGGCAGAGCCTTTAGCTACCAAGGAAACACCCTTAGTTATCCTGCTATAGGCCTAGACTGCCCGAGGACCATTGATGCACTGAGCTCCCCTACCCTACCCCTCACCTCCACTCCCTTCCCTTCCCTTCCCTTCCCCTCTCTTCCTCTCCTCCCCCCACACATGTATATTCCATTTCAACAATGGATTAAACAGCTCTGAATAATTTGGTATCCATGCTCTGCAGAAGTTTGTCATACCTAAGAAAGACACCATTTGTCTTTTAATTTGTGGCTTTAAGATAGCTTCCTTTCTGTGTAAGTCTTGTTCTTGTGTTTCAGAGCATATCAAAGTATCATCTACATACAAAAGTATTTGACTTCCTGTAGGAGGTGAAAACTTAGCTAAGAATTGATTTACAAGCCTTTGTACCAAAAAGGAATTTTATTTTCAAGCCTTGCACCAAAAATGTTACTGTAGCTTTTTTTCTTAAAGCATAATTTAAGTTACTCCTTCATAGCTCAAAATGTTAGCTTCAGTCAGATGTGGGCTTTTTCTGCTGTTCAGTGTGCGTATTTTGCATCTGACCTTTTTTTGTTGTCTAGTCATGCAGAGTATCCTGCTCCTCCCACCTGCTGCTCAGGCCATGTCTTTCTCTGAGGGCAGGCCCAGTGGCCTGTTTTTCCAAAGAGGTAGCAACAGTCATGGTTAACTAACTGCGGTCTGCCAGGTCTCTGGCTACGACCTCGTCCCCGCCCCCTGCCCCAGCCTTCAAGCCATGGCTTGTCACCCTGGAAATAATACTCAGAAAGTCATTATGGTCAATTTGATATTTTCAAATAAATCCTGAAATTTCAGGTTTGAGGCCATTTAAGATGGCATTCTTTAACTGCTGCGCGTACTGCCAATCCCCATTCTGTACAATACCAATACCTTTAGATAGTGGTATTCCACCGTGTTAAACACATTTTTCACTCTGTTAAAATAAACCAGCACTCCCTCACTATCTTCGGCATAAGGAGATTGAGGCCGAGGCACAGGATCAGAAGGTGCTGTGGGAAGTAATATTGCTCCACTGAAAACACCCTCTTCTCCCTGGGCATACAGAGGAGGCTGAGCCGGTGGTGGATTGTTAGGACGAGGAGGTGGTCTACAGCATGAGATTGTTTGATCATCTGTAACAGCAGGATGAATATGTCAGTCTGAATGAATCAACCCCCCTCAGTCATAAAAATTATCATGTTCCTCGAAGCACAGGTCGAGGTGGAGGAGTAGCTGCAATCTTCCACTCAAACCTATTATTAAACTTTCATCCTCAGAACAGTTATAACTCATTTGAGAGCCTCACTCTTAGTCTCTCGCATCCAAACTGGAAAACACAAAAACCAGTTCTACTTGTCATTGTGTACCGTCCACCTGTCCCTTACTCAGAGTTTTTAACTAAATTCCCTGACTTCCTGTCTGATTTAGTGCTTAGATCAGATAAAGTCATTATAGTGGGAGATTTTAACATTCATGTAGATGTTGAAAATAACAGCCTCAGCATTGCATTTAATTCTATATTAGATTCAATTGGTTTGATTCAAAATGTTAATAAACCCACCCACTGTTTCAATCACACCCTTGATCTTGTTCTGACCTATGGCATCGAAATTGAACATCTAATAGTTTTCCCCCCAAATCCTGTTTTGTCAGATCATTCTTTAATAACTTTTGAATTTAAAATGATGGATCATGCAGCGTTTGGAAGAAAATTCCACTACAGCAGATGTTTATCCGACAACGCTGTTAATAAATTCAAGAAAATGATTCCATCTTTATTTATATCTATGCCAAGTATAAACATAGTGGAAGGCAGCTGCTTCAATCCCACTCCCTACCAAATTGATCATATTGTTGACAGTGCTGTAACCTCACTGCGTGAAACGCTTGATTCTATGGCCCCTCTGAAAAAGAAGTTAGTGAATCAGAGAAGACTAGCCCCATGGTATAATTTACATATTTGTACCTTAAAGCAGGCATCACGAAGGCTGGAAAGGAAGTGGCGTTCCACAAACTTAGAGGAAATTTTTCTAGCCTGGAAAAACAGTCCACTAACATATAAAAAAGCTCTCCGTAAAGCCAGAACTGCGTACTATTCATCACTAATAGAGGAAAATAAGAACAATCCCAGGTTTCTTTTCAGCACTGTAGCCAGGCTGACAAAAAGTCACAGCTCTGTTGAACCCAGTGTTCCCTTAGCTCTCAGCAGTGATGAATTTATGAGTTTCTTTACAAATAAAATCACAACTATTAGAGATAAAATTCAGCAGATTCTTCCTATACCTGCAATAAATGAATCTTCTACTACAGTAGCTCTTGAATCATCTGTAGGACCTCAGTTATGTTTAGACTGCTTTGAAGCTTCGAACATCATCACTGTTTCGCTTCGTGCTTCATTGCTTCAAAGTGTTTCAAAGCTTTTCATTGGCTCATAGTCTTTCAGTGTGTGTCATTGGCTCATGGCGTTTCAATGCATTCTGAGGCAATGACAGCTTGACAGGTTTGACAGATTTGAGTGGTTTGGTGCCATACCAGCTATATAACATGCATCATTATGCTTCAAAATGGGGTTGTGAGGAGATAGAGATTTGGAGAGTGAGAGTGAGAGTATTTTGGCAAGTTTCATGGCGAGTCCCACCAATAAGCGCCGTTCTAAAGTTTGGGATCATTTTGATCTCAAGAGGTCTGAACTTTTATTGCTGTCATGGGATTGAAACAGTGCCAGTGCTTCATTCGTGCTCTTTAGAGGTTGCTATTGCTTCAGTTGTCCACCAGATGTCACCGTCACTGAAGTCTTGAAGCTTTGAATCTTTTTCGGCACAATTGTCAGGAAAGCCTCAGTGCTTCATGAGGCTTCACTTGCCCATCACTAACACAAGGAAAAAAAGCAGTAAACTTAACTTAACCGAGGAGGTCCATAAACAGAAACCAAGGAAGAAAACCAGATGTGAAAAAACAAAAGCAAAGCAAACTTGAATTCCCTTTCCATGAGTATAACACTGAAGGCAATGTTGAGCAGTGATGGGCAGACAACTTGGCAAAGAACTGTGGTTGAAAAAAGTATATAAAGGGGAGATACAAAACGAGGCACAGGTGAAACAGGTGAACAAACTGATTAGGTCAAAGTGAAGTGAAACAAAACCAAATGAAACCAGTTCCTGTCATGACCTGCCGAAATAAAAGTTCAACAGGAAGTCAAAAACGCGGATCATGACATTGACCTACTTTAGGACATTTGATTTTATGGTGAGAACATTTGACCTTGTCTGTGTGCAGCATCATAGGATGTGGATGACCATGGTATGGATTTAAAGTCTCAGGCCTATGTGGCCTCTAGGGCACCTACTGTTTCTTTGCGATACTAGCAATAATTACTCTTATTTTTTAGTTGTGTCCACCACTTTAGTCACATGTGGGGTATTCATTCAACCTGAAGTATTCATTTACCTGAATAAAGTGACTTTAACATATAAATGTTGAAGTTACTCACATAAAATGGGTCCAGGTTAGTACAAGTATCTACCTCAGAAATGTTATTTAGCACTAGATGTGTGTTTGTGTGTAACTTGTAGCAAACAAATAAACTGCCTGACTTAGCTGTACATGTTGTTCTGTCTGCTCCTGCAGTCACCCTTGACAATTATGCATGTAATAAATCACATTGTTTAAAAAATAGCCTCAGCACATCCTGGAAATACTGGTGGCACATGGACTACAAGTGACGCATGACACAAATACAATTCAGTGATGGAGTAAAATTGGTGTTTCAGACACCTCCATTATTTGTAAACTTTGAAGTACACATTAAACCTTTGCATCTGACTCTGTCGACTCTGAGTTCTGACCACACCAAGAATCGGAAGAATACAGAAACAATGCTCATGGAGAGTTCAACAGCTGATTGTGGCCCTAGCCTGAGAATTCTCCATGACATTGACTGGTGCTGTGACCTGGATAGGACTGGAACCTGATGCTTGGACGGACCTGCCCTCCACTCACAGCAAGTAGTGATCACCAAAGGTAAGCAGAGCCATTTTATATCTACATATGCTGGTTTGTACATATACAAATTTTATATCTCTCTGCTAAAAATATTGTATTGTATTTATCTTATATATTTTTATATATTTTACTTTTTATCTATAATATTTTGCTATTGTTTTTTTAAAGAGGGTTTTGTGCATAACTGAGCTACTATGCCCCTGTAGAGAGATGTTTACTTATAATTAAAGAGAAAACAAAAGACAAGTGGTTAGCTCAAATGGATGGGGGTGGACCCCTACTTTGTTTCCTGGATCACAGATTACCTGACAGAAACTTAACTTTGTGCTCTGTTTCTTGCGTAGTTTGGGCTCTCTCTGTCTCTCTGTACCTATTGCCGGTATCCCTGCTACTGGACCTCTATATATTGCTGATGTGCAGTTACCAGCCCCACTGACTTGCACAGTGTTTATTTGTTGTTTGTAATTATTGTTGCTGTTCTTTTCTTTTTCCTCTATCCACTCACCCCAACAGGTCGAGGCAGATGAGGCCCAAACTGAGCCCGGAGGTTTCTTCCATTAAAGGGAGTTTTTCTCACCACTGTCGCCAAGTGCTTGCTCATAAGGGATTTGTTGGGATTTTTTTTTAAGTGCCTTGAAATGACTGTATTATGATTTGGCACTACACAAATAAAATTGAATTGATTTGAATAGGAAGGCCATAGTTCGTCAGACTGGGAAACTGCAATTTTGAGCAGCACAGGGGCTCCATAGCGGACTGTTTTGGCTCTATTCCTGTACACAGTGTAAACAGCAGACTTTACAAACAGTGTTGCTGCATTCAGAAGTATTCACTTTCTTGTGGGCTTAACAGTCAACCAATACAATCTGGATGTGAGTTTACGGTGGAGTCTGCAGTACTGCGCTCATCCATTTTATTCTCCAGCAACTTAATGTTTCACATCAGGTTTAAGTATGAAAATTATGTGAATCATATGTTATGGCTTTAGTCACTATTCAGTCCAACTAATCTCAACCATATGTCTGTGAAGATTCTCAGTTGTCCAGGGGGAAGTTATCTAGAGGTTGAATCATGGCAACTGGACTTCTGCTGACAACTGTGGAGCATTTGGGTATAGCTGAATAAACAGGACAAAACAAGCAAGTGGCACAACAAGAGGAAACCTATTTTTTTGGTCTAAATGTGGCTGTTCCTCATCGTGCAGGGAAGACAGGGCTAGAATGGGACAAAAAAATCGACCCAGACCAGCCGACGATCAAAATACTACCCATAGAGACTCCTATTCCATAAAAGCATTAAAGCCATATAATAATAGGTCAGAAAGAGTTAATTATTTTGCAACACTTTGCAGCGTCCGTTTGAAGAGCCTCTTTTTCCCCCCCGCAATTTCTCTGCGCCTCCCTTCCGTTTCTCCTTTATCTCTCTGACTCTCTCTTGACTATTTTGACAGATACACACTGAGGCTGCATGCTCACACAGGGCCCAAAAAGGGAATTGTTTAAAGATGTGATTGGGCCAGCCCAATGTCAATTAAGAAAAGAAACAATGGAATTAAATGTCTATGGTCTGTCTGGAAAAAAATCGTACACTGACTTTTTTGACAAATACATTACAAAGCTGCAAAGACCACAGCGCCGTCAACTAATTATATAGAAAAAACCATAGGCTGCTAAGAGTTTTATGGGCAAATATGATATGAAAAGCTGTATTGGCCCGGCTCAAAAAGTACGTCAGCCCGGCGGGAAAATGCCCGGTCTGCCAGATGACCGGTCCGCCCCTGACTGCAGACAAAAAACGAACCCTGATACGGGACTGTAAGGCACCGACATAGACAGAAGAGGACGCTACAGCACCATACAACAAACATGTCTACTGTATTATGTGCAGCAGAAGATGAGAGAATTTGTGATTACACCCTGAATTATGCCTTAAGGTAGCATCTTTTCTTCAGCAGACTGTTCCAGAATACGTACAAATAATTTCTTTATTGCATAGCTGACACGACCCCACCTTGTGTCATCTGTAAGATGTTTCATTAACTGTGTGAACCTCTTGATTAGGGGTCATCAGGTTTTAGAGAGTCGCAGATGGGGTGGAGCTGCCTGGACTGTTGAGTCCTGTACAGTAGGAAACGCACAGACAAGTAGGGTAAAACAGCAAATACGCTACGGCATCAGGAAGAAGCATTTCAGTAAATATATCTAGTTTAAGCAGAGGTTTTAGTTGAGAATGCGCACATCAGAAACACTATACTGAGAAGAACCATGTTTGGAAACTTCAAAGAAAGGCTTCATATGGTCCATCAGGATTTCACAACGGGGTTAGTTTGCTTTCTTACACAAAATTTATTTCTACTTTAGCTACATGCGGCGAACCACCTGGCTCAGACAAAATTATACGGTTAGGTTGGAAGTGTGGTTAGATCTTGTCACGCAGCCTAACATTAAAATTTCCCCGGCCGAGCCACTCTTAGTAGCTGTAGCCTAATGTTACTCTTTTAAAACAAACTATCGTTGCAGACTTTATCTTTTTGAACTCATGATATAGGCTTATACCTTGTCGTGTTAGCCTCCGTGAGTTTAAAGAAGTTGTGTTAATTTTTGATTTAATACTCTACGCAGAATTTCGGTTTGTTCGTTTTATGTAGCCCAGACCTTCCTGGTTATTGCATTCAGCTGACAATCATGTGATGTTTTTTTTCAAACAATTTTTAAATATGGGACAGTGAATACGCGGACCCTCAATTACGTCCTTGTTTGTTTTGTTTGTTCTGTTATTCGTGACTAGACACAATCATCATACAGACACATACAACATCTATGTGCGTAGAGTTTAATGTCAGGATGGAGCCTGTTTATAAATATAAATATATAATATAAAATGTGTTTTATCTTGGTATGCAAAGGTTTGCATGACATTATGTTATTGCAGTACATCCTACCTTAACTGATATAGATTCATTGTCATCCATCAGTTGACATTGGACACAGCTTGGACATTACTAGTTCACAGGGCTGGCATATGAGACACACAAACATTGCATTTGTTCCTGGAGCTTTTTGTTTACTTTGCCCTCATTTTTCTTTCCTCAGCTTCAAAACCCTTGGAGACAAATCAAGAGACACCAAAATCAGGAGAAGACCAAGGTTAGAGGAAAACTGAGTGCATGTGTTAATTATTACATACAGTGTAAAAGTGTTTGACCCTTCCACCTAAGAAAAAAATCTACAATTTTTTTCTTTTTTTCTTTTTCTATTTTTTTTCAGAAAATTTCTGAAGTTGAAACTGGCAAAAGTAATTGCATTTATTGTTCTTAATATTTCATATTCAATTGATTAGACTTATCGGTCCTCTAATCACTACTGGATCAGGTGTATTCAGCCAGTCAGATACTGAAAGTGCAAGGATACTTGGAAAACAAGCAGGGGAGTAGACATTGAGGACCAGGGTTGGTAACCCCCTGGTAACCCCCTGCTGTTTTGTTCAGAGTTGATGTGACCTCACAGTTTGTTTTTTGTTTTTTTATGTAGTTATTTCCAAAAGTGGGGTCTTCCTCAGCAAAATCTGGCAGTGATATCAGGTGTTTGGACAAATTCATTACACTCATCAAAAGTTTTTACTACATCAACACAGCGTTACATCAAAGAAGAACACAAAACTATAGAGAAGTACCAACAAGAATGCATGCAAAAGACTCGCTGTATATTCTTCTTCTCTCTCTGTCTCGCCTACACCCACACCCACACCCACACATATACCCATACCCATCCATACTCATACCAATTGCCTATTCTCTGTACGAACACAGAACATTTTTTTATCAAAAACACTATGCAAGACTGGTGGAATCACAGGCCCTAAACATGGTGCACTATAAAACAAATTCCATCAGTAGCACCTTTTTGTAGGTAAATATTTATCACAACTGTTTCGCAACACATTATGTCAAACGTGATATCCTAAATAAAACAATTTTGTAACAAAATTTAAAAAAAAAAAGATTACAGAAGAGAGACAAGTCATGTGTACAGAAGAAAGCTAACCCTAACCCAGTGTAAACAGCAGACTCTATGTGGTAGCCTATGTGATTACTGCTGAAACGCCTCTGACTGTTCTGATGTCCTAGGGGTTGTGATGTCTGCTTGGTTTAATTTCAGTGTTTCAGAAAAAGTGCTCTGGAGCCAACTTCCTCAAAAGTGACATTGCACACCTCAGTCCTGCAAATTCCACACTGCTATACATCACCATTAGCTCACTCTTCGGTTTTTCTTGGCAGATCATTGGAAATGTTCACTTGTGATGTCCAGATGCTTCTGTGGGAAACTACTCTTAATAGGAAACAATTCAAGGTCAATATGTTAAAAAGGCATATTGACAATGCCCTTATCAAGTTGACAGGCAATGTTAATCTTACCTAACATTGAAAACTTTACACTGTTTCTAATGTGACTTGTGCTGCATTCATGTTTTCTTATTTTGTCAGATAAGTGTTTCAAATCCACAATTCCTTGTTGGATCCAAGCTGTGTCTCCTCTAAAAAGCAAACACAGGAAGCAGAAAAGTAAATTCTTTGCCACAGTTGCAGTTAGCCAGTCCTGTTGTTAACACAACGTCCAGGGATTGGGTCGTCAAGGTCCCCGCCAGCCAGTGACCCAGCCATGAGGCGCTCGCCAATGGGCCCCAACCCCGGGCCTGGCTCCAGGGTGGGGCCCCGGCTTCGCCATACCAAGCGACGTCACAGTCCTTCATAAGGGGTGTTTGAACCGCTCTTGGTCTGGTCCGTCACCTAGGACCTGTTTGCCTTGGGAGACCCTGACAAGGGCATATAGCCCCGGACAACATAGCTCCTAGGATCATTCGGGCACTCAAACCCCTCGACCACGATAAGTTGGCGGTTCAGGGAGGGAATGTTACATTGTTATAGGGGATTTTCTGCTCATTAGTAGGTAATTTGGGTGGTTATGGGTATTTATCTGCAGAATAGGAATAAAAGAGTAAGAAACATTTTATTTAATGGAATATATGTTAATGTGTTTTCAGGAGATGTGTGGCTGAGTCTAGATGGTATGCCCATGAGTAATTGCTGCAGTGGAGAGAGACTACAAAAGCAGTCAGAAGCTAATTGTGGGGGAGAGAACAGTAGGGTGTAGCTATGTGCTAACTACTTTGAGTTGCAGTAGTTAAGTTCGGTTGTCTTTAGTTAAACAGTTATTTGTTCTGCTTTTTTTGTATATATATTTTTTGATGTTTATGCACCTGGGTGGGAACATTCTATGGAATAAATCCATCATGGTAAATAGAAATTGTTTCCAGAATCTGCCTCCTACCAAAATTACAGCCAATCTGACCAGGCCTACTACACTGTGTGGGCCTAGTGATATAGGTCTTTTCCTCCAATCTGTCATTTGAAGTGTCCAATCACAATTCATAGACTGATCAGTTAATGGAACTGGGATGTTCTAAGGGAGTCTCGCTGAGCTTGGACAGTCTGTACAAGCATGGTCTTTTGAGGGAGTCACTTTGTAGATGCCTGTTGTAGATGTACTACGTAAGGCTCTCTGAAGGAATGTCAATACATCTGTGGATAATGTTAACTGTTTGTCGGATATTAATACCATAATAATGTGTGTGCTCACAGGAACTTTGAACTGCTTGGAGATGCTCTTGTAGTCTTAATCTTGGCAGTGCTTGGCAGTTATTTTCTTTCCTACTGTATCTCCTCAGACAGGTGTCTTTTCTATCTCCCGTTCAGTGTGGTGCACCCTATGAGTAAAAGTTTCCTTTTACATAAACCAAATGTGTGATTGTAAGCCTGAAGACAGCAATCTACCTGGTCATCGCAATCCACTTTTTTATCACTACATCTAATTGATAGCCTACCAATAATTTCCTTCAGACCATTTTACAATATCTTTGTTTAATAAGAAAGCATGCAGTTCTTTTGCATTATACAGTATTTTGAACCAAAGCACTTTAAATAAAACAGAGCTTTTATTTCAATGACCTAAGGTTACCAAGTATTACAGGTAAGTTCACATATTTGGAGACAGTAGTCAGAAATAATATTTCATCTAAGAGCAATTCCCTTTCTTATAGAAAAGGGTGGTATTACTGTGAACTGCTTCTCCCTCATGAAGTGCAAAAAAATGATTCCTCCCAAACTATATGAATGCTCTCTGACTGACCTGCTAAGGGGAATGTTCACACCTTTGAGACAGCTCCCTCAGCATTATTTCCTTGTTAATGAAACTCAGATGTTGTGTATCAGTATACTCCGCTGTGCAAGATGGAGACAAAAGGAGCCTAGTGACATGAGAGGCCAGACTTTGGGAAAGCTTAAATTCATTCACAGATGCTGTGACAGTGACAGCTCGGCAAGCACCAATTGAGATTATTTTTATTAAAGCGGAAACGGAAGCAAATGGCTTTCTACCCCAAAGAAAAAAGTAGCAAGAAAAGAAAGTTGTTTATTACCCTGATCCAGTGAGAGAATTTTCAACACACTAAGAGAATCCTATTGTTGTCCCCTCACACATCTTCACACACCTTTACAGCATACAGTTATGCTCATAAGTTTACATACCCTGGCAGAATTTATGATTTCATGCCCATTTTTCAGATAATATAAATGATAACACAAAAACTTTTCTTTCACTCATGGTTAGTGGTTGGCTAAAGCCATTTATTATCAATAATGACAACAGAAACTACCCAAATGACCCTGATCAAAAGTTTACATACCCCAGTTCTTAATACCGTGTATTGCCCCTTTTAACATCAATGACAGCTTGAAGTCTTTTGTGGTAGTTGTTGATGAGGCTCTTTATCTTCTCAGATGGTAAAGCTACCCATTCTTCTTGGCAAAAAGCCTCCAGTTCCTGTAAATTCTTGGGCTGTCTTGCATGAACTGCTCGTTTGAGATCTCCTCACAGGTGACAGGTCGCCTTGGCCTTGTGTTTTGGATCATTGTCATGTTGGAATGTCCAAGTACGTCCCATGAGCAGCTTCCAGGCTGATGAGTGCAAATTTTCCTCCAGTATTTTTTGATAACATACTGCATGTATCTTGCCATCAATTTGGACCAAATTTCCTGTGCCTTTGTAGCTCACACATCGCCAAAACATCAGCGATCCACCTCCGTGTTTCACAGTAGGAATGGTGTACCTTTCATCATAGGCCTTGTTGACTCCTCTCCAAATGTAGCCTTTATGGTTGTGGCCAAAAAGTTCAATTTTGGTCTCATCACTCCAAATGACTTTGTGCTAGAAGGTTTGAGGCTTGTCTCTGTGCTGTTTGGCATATTGTAAGCAGGATACTTTGTGGCATTTGCGTAGTAATGGCTTTCTTCTGGCAGCTCGACCATGCAGCCCATCTTTCTTGTGCCTCCTTATTGCAAATCTTGAAACAGCCACACCACATGTTTTCAGAGAGTCCTGTATTTCACCTGAAATTATTTGTGGGTTTTTCTTTGCATCCCGAACAATTTTCCTGGCAATTGAGGCTGAAATTTTGGTTGGTCTACCTGACCGTGGTTTGGTTTCAACAGAACCCCTCATTTTCGACTTCTTTATTAGAGTTTGAACACTGCTCTTTTTATATAACTTTCCTGTTTTATACAGTTCAACTACCTTTTCCCGCAGATCCTTTGACAATTCTTTTGCTTTCCCAATGACTCAGAATCCAGAAACATCAGTGCAGAACTGGATGAAAGATGCAAGGGTCTGTCAGGAGTCCAGAAGCTCATTGACCTTTTATACACACACTAATTACAAGCAAACAGATCACAGGTGAGGATGGTTACCTTTAATAACCATTCAAACCTGTTTGTGTCAACTTGTGTGCATGGTATCAGGTCCAAATCACCAGGGTATGTAAACTTTTGATCAGGGTCATTTGGGTAGTTTATGTTTATGTTTAGGTCATTATGTTTTAAAAAGAGTGAACACAGTTGTTTGACAATAAATGGCTTCAGCCAACCACTAACATTGAGTGAAAGAAAAGTTTTTGTGTTATCATTCATATTCTCTGGAAAATAGCCAAGAAATCATAAATTCTGCCAGGGTATGTAAACTTATGAGCACAACTGTATCTTTAGCCAGTTTTAGAGACATGAAGAAAAAAGAATAAGAGCCGAGCATGTAAATTACATGCTCAACAGAACCTATAACTATAGCAACAACAGAGCCCAGTCAATTACTCTACGTGTAAACACCTCACATCACAATGGATAACTATGTGATTGTTCTTTTTTTGTTCAGGTCTGAAGAAAGCCTTGCTCATTTCAATGCTGGACTGGAAATCCTCAGCAGGTCTCTGTGTAGTCACACACACACGCACACACACACACAAAACACAGTTTCCATTATATATGAATTACAATAATTTCCAATATATATAATTTGTTTCTGCAGGTATGAGGAGAGTTGGTTTCTGCTCCATAAAGGAACTAAAGACTGTGCTCAGGCCACAGAGGTAAGACCATTTCATCTCTGGATGATGAGCTTATGTAATTGATGATGCACGTCGACCACATTAACAATCATTAATTGTTACAACTAGGGTAACTATATAACTAATAAATTTCTTTAGGATAATATATCCTGCACATCACCAGAAATATGTACTTGGCTGATCAAACACAATAAACACCAACGTTTATATATATATATATATATATATATATATATATATTTTTTTTTTCCCATCTCACCCCTATGGGTGGTGTGTGTCTTCCTCAATCTCGGGTCCTCTACCAGAGGCCTGGGAGTTTGAGGGTTCTTCGCAGTATCTTAGCTGTTCCTAGCACTGCGCTCTTCTGGACTGAGATCTCTGATGTTGTTCCTGGGATCTGTTGGAGCCACTCTCCCAGTTTGGAGGTCACAGCCCCGAGGGTGCCGATTACCACGGGGACCACTGTTGCCTTCACCTTCCACATCCTTTCTAGCTCTTCTTTAAGCCCTTGGTATTTCTCCAGCTTCTCGTGTTCCTTCTTTCTGATGTTGCTGTCACTTGGGATCGCTACATCTACCACTACGGCTTTCTACTATGTCCGGTTGGTTAGCCATCACCTGTTTGTCGGTCTGTATCTGGAAGTCCCACAGGATCTTAGCTCGGTCATTCTCCCTCACCTTTGGAGGCGCGTCCCATTTTGACCTTGGGACCTCCAGCCCATACTCAGCACAGATGTTCCTGTACACTATGCCGGCCACTTGGTTATGGCGTTCCATGTACGCTCTGCCTGCTAGCATCTTACAACCTGCTGTTATGTGCTGGATTGTCTCAGGGGCATCTTTGCACAGCCTGCACCTGGGGTCCTGCCTGGTGTGGTAGACCCCGGCCTCTATTGATCTTGTGCTCAGGGCCTGTTCTTGTGCCGCTACGATCAGTGCCTCTGTGCTGTCTTTCAGTCCAGCTTTTTCCAGCCACCGGTAGGACTTTTCAATATCAGCCACTTCTTGTATCTGTCGTTGGTACATGCCGTGCAGGGGTTTGTCCTGCCATGATGGTTCTTGCTCCTCTTCCTCTGCATCGGGCTTCTGTTGCCTGAGATATTCACTAAGTATTCCATCGCTTGGGGCCATCTTCCTGATGTACTCATGGATCTTGGCTGTTTCATCTTGGATGGTGGCTCTGACGCTCACCAGTCCCCGGCCTCCTTCCTTCCTCTTAGCGTACAGTCTCAGGATGCTGGATTTGGGGTGAAGTCCTCCATGCATTGTGAAGAGCTTCCTTGTCTTGACATCAGTGGCTTCTATGTCCTGTCTTGGCCAGCTTATTATGCCAACGGGGTATCTGATGACCGGCAGGGCGTAGGTGTTGATGGCTTGGACCTTGTTCATCCCATTTAGCTGACTTCTTAGGACTTGCCTTACTCTCTGTAGGTATTTGGATGTGGCTGCTTTCCTTGCGGCTTCTTCTTGGTTCCCATTTGCCTGTGGGATTCCAAGGTACTTGTAGCTTCCCTCAACATCCTCTGTGCTGCCTTCTGGGAGTTCAACTCCTTCAGTCCTGACAACCTTCCCTCTCTTCGTTATCATTCGACCACACTTGTCCAGTCCGAATGACATTCCAATGCCGTTGCTGTATATCCTGGTGGTGTGGATCAGTGAGTCGATATCTCGCTCGGTCCTGGCATACAGCTTGATGTCATCCATGTACAGGAGGTGGCTGATGGTTGCCCCATTTCGCAGTAGGTATCCGAAGCCAGTCTTAGTGATGATCTGGCTGAGGGGGTTCAGGCCTATGCAGAACAGCAGCGGGGACAGAGCATCTCCTTGGTAGATGCCGCACTTGATGGAGACTTGTGCTATCGGCTTGAGGTTGGCTACTAGGGTTGTTTTCCACAGTCCCATTGAGTTCCTTATGGAGGTTCTTAGGGTCCTATTGATGTTGTACAGCTCCAGGCATTCCAGGATCCATGTGTGAGGCATTGAGTCGTAGGCTTTCTTGTAGTCAATCCAGGCGGTACACAGGTTGGTCTGCCTGGTCTTACAGTCTCGAGCGACCGCTTTATCCACCAGTAGTTGATGTTTTGCTCCCCTGGTGTCCTTACCCATTCCTTTCTGGGCCCCGCTCATGTATTGAGCCATGTGCCTACTCATCTTAGCCGCTATGATGCCTGACAGGAGCTTCCATGTTGTACAGAGGCAGGTTATCGGACGGTAGTTGGATGGGACTGCTCCCTTTTGGGGGTCCTTCAGGATCAGGACTGTCCTGCCTTCAGTTAGCCACTCTGGGTGAGTCCCATCCATTAGCAGCTGGTTCATTTGAGCTGCCAGGCGCTCATGGAGGGCAGTTAGCTTCTTTAGCCAGTAGGTATGGATCATGTCAGGCCCCGGTGCTGTCCAGTTCTTCATGTTTGAGACCCTTTCTCCGATATCTGCCGTTGCGATGGTTACTGGTTCCTGTTCAGGGAGGTTGCTGTGGTCTGCTCTCAGGTCTGCCAGCCACTGGGCATTGGTGTTATGTGATGCCTCCCTGTCCCATATGTTTTTCCAGTATTGTTCAGTCTCCAGCCTTGGTGGGTCTGCTCTCGTGTTACTGCCCCCCCACTGAGAGTACACTTTGGATGGTTCGGTGGAGAACATCCCGTTAATTCTCCGTGCTTCTATTTCTCTGGTGTACCTCTTCAGGTGTGTGGCCAGGGCTGTGAGTCGTTGTTTGGCAGTCTCCAGGGCCTCAGGTATGGACAGCCTGCTGTATTTCTTACCCAACTTCATCCCCCTTCTCTGCAGTTCTGATAGTTGGCTAACTTCTCTCCATGTTTCCCTTATTTTTGCCTCTAACCTCCTTCTCCATGCAGGGTACTGCTCCTTGGTGGGGGAATGTATTTTGTGGCGAAGCATCTCAAGGATCACTGTTGCCGTGGTGTATATCAGCTTGTTGGTCTCGGTGATGGTCACAGTGGGGATTGTTCGTGCATTCACATCTTCTAGTAGACTTTCAGAGAGTACTTCACTTAGTCTTGGTAACCGGCTGCGGAGGTTCCAGGTGTCCATCTTGCCTACGATCTTCACTCTCAGGTCAGCTGCTCTTGTGTTGAGTGTGTCGGGGCTTGATACCCAATCTCGGGTGGGGGTGGTGTTGTTTCCCCCTGACCTGGCGTCCTGGCTCCCCCTTGCCGTAGCATTTGTATTGTATTTCTTCAATCTCTAGTTGTGATAGCAGCTGCCGTTTGCGGATGTTGGAACACTGAGCTACTAGATGCTTTGACCCTAGTGTGGATGGTGGGTTTCGGAGTTTCCATAGGTCCCACATCCTCTTCATGTAGCCCCTATCACTGGGGTTACTCATGTAGTAGCATTCCAACAGTTCTCTGTTATCAGCCCTCGTCCACGAGTGTCTTGTTCCAGTAGCCCATTTCTCATCAGGTTGCATATATATAGTGGGTACGGAAAGTATTCAGACCCCTTTAAATTTTTCACTCTGTCATTGCAGCCATTTGCCAAAATCAAAAAAGTTCATTTTATTTCTCATTAATGTACACTCAGCACCCCATCTTGACAGAAAAAAATAGAAATGTAGAAATTTTTGCAAATTTATTAAAAAAGAAAAACTGAAATATCACATGGTCATAAGTATTCAGACCCTTTGCAGTGACACTCATATTTAACTCACATGCTGTCCATTTCTTCTGATCCTCCTTGAGATGGTTCTGCTCCTTCATTGGAGTCCAGCTGTGTTTAATTAAACTGATTGGACTTGATTTGGACAGGCACACACCTGTCTATATAAGACCTTACAGCTCACAGTGCATGTCAGAGCAAATGAGAATCATGAGGTCGAAGGAACTGCCCAAGGAGCTCAGAGACAGAACTGTGGCAAGGCACAGATCTGGCCAAGGTTACAAAAGAATTTCTGCAGCACTCAAGGTTCCTAAGAGCCCAGTGGCCTCCATAATCCTCAAATGGAAAAAGTTTGGGACTACCAGAACTCTTCCTAGACCTGGCCGTCCAGCCAAACTGAGCAATCGTGGAAGAAGAGCCTTGGTGAGAGAGGTAAAGAAGAACCCAAAGATCACTTTGGTTCAGCTCCAGAGATGCAGTAGGGAGATGGGAGAAAGTTCCACAAAGTCAACTATCACTGCAGCCCTCCACCAGTCGGGGCTTTATGGCAGAGTGGCCCGACAGAAGCCTCTCCTCAGTGCAAGACATATGAAAGCCCACATAGAGTTTGCCAAAAAACACATGAAGGACTCCCAGACCATGAGAAATAAGATTCTCTGGTCTGATGAGATCAAGATTGAACTTTTTGGCGTTAATTCTAAGCGGTATGTGTGGAGAAAACCAGGCACTGCTCATCACCTGCCCAATACAATCCCTACAGTGAAACATGGTGGTGGGAGCATCATCTTGTGGGGGTGTTTTTCAGCTGCAGGGACAGGACGACTGGTTGCAATTGAAGGAAAGATGAATACGGCCATGTACAGAGATATCCTGGAAGAAAACCTCTTCCTGAGTGCTCAGGACCTCAGACTGGGCCGAAGATTCACCTTTCAACAGGACAATGACCCTAAGCACACAGCTAAAATAACAAAGGAGTGGCTTCGGAACAACTCTGTGACCGTTCTTGACTGGCCCAGCCAGAGTCCTGACCTAAACCCAATTGAGCATCTCTGGAGAGACCTGAAAATGGCTGTCCACCAACGTTCACATCCAACCTGACAGAACTGGAGAGGATCTACAAGGAAGAATGGCAGAGGATCCCCAAATCCAGGTGTAAAAAACTTGTTGCATCATTCCCAAGAAGACTCATGGCTGTACTAGCTCAAAAGGGTGCTTCTACTCAATACTGAGCACAGGGTCTGAATACTTATGACCATGTGATATTTCAGTTTTTCTTTTTTAATAAATTTGCAAAAATTTCTACATTTCTGTTTTTGTTCTGTCAAGATGGGGTGCTGAGTGTACATTAATGAGAAATAAAATGAACTTTTTTGATTTTGGCAAATGGCTGCAATGACACAAAGAGTGAAAAATTTAAAGGGGTCTGAATACTTTCCATACCCACTGTATATATATATATATGCAGTTAAGAGACCGTATATTGTTTTATTTATTTGTATTTAGTGTTTGAGGTAGCCCATCTTATTCACTTTGATATAGATATGTCCTTAATCAATTTCTAAAACTTAAAACTATGTTTTTCAAAACGTATCGTTTGTAGTTGTGCAGAAATGTTTTAGAAAATAGGGTTGGCTGATTATCCTCATGAAGTCAAGCAGAGATATCCAAAATAGCACAAGATCCACACACAAAAATCAGTGTTCAGCCTGACAAGTTGGGCTGGTCACGCACTTAGAAAAAAAAGGACAGAGACAACTTTTTCTTCCAGGGCCGTTTAGGTCCTTAGATGTCTGCAGGAAGATGCTGCGCATGCACAATGTGATGGCAAGTGTGCTGTGTTATGCTGCAGTCTGCTGGGGAGGCAGCAATAAAGCACAAGGATGCAAGGTGGTTGGACAAAATGGTGGAAACACTGGCTCAGTGGCTGGAATGAGGCTGGACCCACTGGAGGCTAGAGGAAGGGTGTTGGGTTCTTTACCTAAGGACTCACCACTCTTAAGAAAGACAGCAAACGTTTGCTTATTTCTTGCAGCAAGGAGAGTACCGACAGAGCCTGCACTTTACAGCGTCAGTCTCCCACAGCACTCTGTCGGATACTTCCCTGTTACTGCTTTTTATTCACACAAGTTGAATGCACAGACATTACCAACCGATGACATTTCCTCAGATAGTTCATTGTGCTGACCTGAGGCATATCTTGGTCGCACACATCCTGCTATTGTAACATTGTGCTTAACCATCACTTACAACATTGAAGCTTGAGACAATGTGTTTCCTCTTAAGACCTGTAGTGCTTGTACATACTTTTAAACTGCAAAATGACAATTCTTCAACACAAAATATACATAAGTATTTTATCACTCTAACAAAGGGGAATCCTACATCCTGTGTGTGTGTGGTGGCACACAGAAAATCTATCCTTCCACCCACGGCCATCAAGCTATGCCACACTTTAGTCAATGGGAAATGGACTGGACTGTTACTAGCTACCTGCACTAATAACTTCTAATTACTAATTACTTTCACTACAGGACTACATGAATTTCCCTTCAGGGATTAATAATATTTTATTACATATAGTGGCAAACATCTTTGTTCATAATTTACTTTATGTAAGACATTAATCAGGCAGAAGGGAGCATCATGATTTGGGGCTACTTTGCTGACTTTTCCTGGACCACTTGCCATCACTGGGAGGAAAATGAGTCCAAGTTTACCAAAATGTCCTACTATCATACAGGATAATGTCAGGGTGGCTGTCCGTCTGTCTTAAACACTGAAACAATTCCAACATAGAATCAGATCATATAGATAGGGTGGGGGCAGGGTGGCGCTGGATGTGGCGATGCAGTAGTGAGTGCATGAAGGAAAAAAAAAAGGGTGCTTCGAACATGCTTTTTGGCATGCTTTGAACATGTTTTTAAACTTTTCTAATTGTGTTTTGATATGTTTGTAAACATTTAAGATGACTTACCTTTATATGAAGGGTGGTTTTCTTCTATGTTCTGAGAAACACTGGAGTGGGTACCGTGGATTCCATGGCAGTTTTTCCTGAGGAGATTATCCCGCCACTGGACATTCTTTCTCGGAGTGGGAAAATGGTGCAGCACCTTCAAGGCATTGCGCCAGAGGCACAGTTGCTTATTATAAGCAATTTTAATCATTGTAAACCTCTGAAATCCTTGGGTAACTTTTATCAGCATGTGACTTTTCCTACCTGTTATTCCAGGTGTCTGGAACTTTGTTTCGGGACCATTAAGAAAGCTTGCAGGGCTTTCTGTCAGGCTCCACTTGGTATGTTGGACCATGACATTGTGTATCTCATTCCATCTTATAAGTCAGTCCTAAACAAGAATAAGCGGGCACAGCCATTGGTTCCGGCCTGGGCAGAAGATTAGATTTCATTGTCTACAGGACTGTTTCTTTTGCACTGATTGAGATGTGTTTATTAAAGTATGTGTGTATTTAAATTAACTGACAGAAACTGTCAGAATATATCTGATTTTGAAAGGAGTTGATTATTCCACGTAAATTTATTTCTGTTTACTTGAATAATAAACCTTGGGTTTCAAAATCTGTCAAAACTCAAAATCTGAAATATTCATTCTAATCAAGGGGACATGATACAGCTCAGGAACATATCTAAATGAGTGAGGAACATACAGAGGCTTGCTAAGTATAACTAAAACGACAGGACTGAAAATCTGTTCAGCCATGGCAATGGTCTACTATTTCACAGTCTGTCATGCTGTGCATTATTTTATGAAAGCTGACAAATATTTGCTAAAATGTAGGTACATAGTTATTACAAGCAGCAGATGTCAGTTTACCTTTTGTGGCACATACAGACTCCCAGTGCAGGTAAATAATGGACAAACATCACTATTACTGACCAACATTTTATAGATAAAATAGTCAGTTACTTGAAAGTAAACAAAAGATTAATCAATAATCATTAGTTGCCAACCTATAACAAGCAAATAATTTTACTAACAATATGAAACTAATAAATTAAGTACAAATTTAATTTCAGAATCACTCTGTTTATGTCGTAAGAAAACTCACAATGTAGTAGATAAACTATAAACTATAGATTCAATAGTTTGAAAAGCTTTAGTTATTTTGAAGCAATGACAGGAGCTGGTATATTTTTTTATTTACAAAGGTTTAACTGTTATAGCAGAGGACTCAGCATTGATGTTGGTAGTTGTGTTGCTCCATTTTGTAATTACAACCTCTGTCCTCTGTGCTTTGTCTTATGTCTTTGTCTTATCTTCATCCCTCTGTGTTCTTTTTAGGCCATAGATGGGGACATAGTAATGCTGTCAGCACACTGGGAGAGAAGAACAACAGTCCTGACACAACTACAGGACCAACTACAAAGATTGCCGGTGTTTATCAATGAACTTGATGCCGTCACTGCTAGCATAGGTACTGTCTAAGGTCTGTATTTTCTGTTTAGTTAAGTCAGTACCAGCACTAACAATAGTGCCATGAAATAAGCAGCATCTGCAGCCTGTATGGCTTTATGCTTCACAGGGACCAACACACTGGGACACAAAAGTGGGTAAATGGACTTTTACTGTACTAACACACAAACTTACACTGACAAATAACAGTTGTCCCCTTCATAGGGCCAAGCAACTGTTTTACCTCAACCCCTCTAATCATGACAGCATATAAGGAAGGAGATTAAATATTTTACCTGCAGTGTAATTAGAATGGGAGTAGAAGGGTGCCTGATTGACATCTAAAACTATGAAAACTGAAATTATATATGAAATCAATCATCATATATATCTTCCTACAAAGATCAGGTATTATGTCTTTTTTGGTCTGAAAGACTACTCAAATTTGGTCATTTTCCATTACAATTGAGTACCACCTCAACGTGGGCAGGGTTGTCATAGCACGTCCGTGCGAAACTGCTGTGATGTCCTTTATATGTGACACAAACACACGCATTTGCACATCCCTGTAGGACCACAGTGTTATTTGTAAGTAGTAGTATCCATTTGCTTCACTAAAGACTATAAAAATGGAAAAACAAACAGTTGCTATTGCTGGTTTTTAAAAATGGCAGGTTTTTTATTCTGGTGTTGGGCAGGGTTGGGCAAGTGTTGGAATCTTCTAGTAACCCTGCTTCCTGGTCTGTTGACATCACATTTTAGGTGATGTCATAGAAACTTAGCTGACCACAGAGAAGGGAGGCTATTTTAAATCAGGTCTCTTAAATAACTATTTTGTAGTAAAATTTTTCAGTCACCACATGTCATTCCTAAGAAACAGCAGTGTACTGCTGATTGTTAGGCAGGGTAGTGAAGGTGCAAAGCAGCTTAGGTTAAATTCCAGCCTGAGTTTTGCTCTGGCAGAAAGGCTGGAGTTGATGTTTATGTTTTATTTTCTTTTAATTTTATTAATCATTCTTACACAGGCAATAGAACAGAAAAAGTCACATAGACACATAGCAGCAGCACATGTTAATAGCATAACTTCATTCACTGTTATTACTACATTTTTCCAACAAGAATACTGGCCGGAATCTATCAAGTCATTAAATCCTTAAGCTTTAGATGTCCAGATGTCCAGATGTTTGGCAGAATACGACATTGTACAACTGAACAGTTAAATAACAAACAAAAAAACATACATTTTAGCTCCTTGTGAAAAAAAAACCAACAAAGAAAGAACAATCAAAAACAATGTGTATGAGTTTGGTTCACATGCATGCATTTGTAAAATGGCTTTTTAGGTGTAAAACATATGATGAGCATTAATGTGATGTTAATGTGTAAAAATGTCACAATAATTAGTGCATTAAGCTAGGGAAGGGAAGGGAAAGCCAATAAAAAAAAAAGCAATGCAATGCATTTTTACAGTACAATTCCTGTAGTATTGCCGGCCCTCTATGCATGACTTGCTTTATTTGGTGTCTAATAGCCATACATTTTGCTATCATGGAGTGCTGCATATCCTTTTTTCAGCAGAATGTCAGCTTTTTTATCACTTATTTCATTAATTTAATTATTTAGTGTAATAGATAAAATACAGCACAAAGTTTTAAAAAAATCAAGAATAGAGATATTTTTTTCATATTTGCACTGAACAAAATTTACAATAACATAGATTCAAACAAGTTGAACTTAGAAAGATGAAGAAAAAAGTCTTGTTTTAGTTTCAAGTCTCTGTTTACATCATTTCATTTCATTGCTGTACTTTAAAGAAACATTTTATAATTTTCTTAAATTTAAAGTTTATTTCAGTTTATTGCCTGACAAAGCATTAGACAGCGACAGTATCACACACATAATTCTCAGCAACTGTGCACTTCAGTTTGGTAGCACTGCAGTAAAGTCAAAATATTCATATTCCACCTGTAGTAAGTCAGAGAGCAAGCTACAAGTTAACCTTTATCAAACCAAGCCATCAAAACCATCAAAACGAGCAGGACAGACTGGTCTCTGTGCAGCCACTGTGGGACAAGTGCGCAGAGAGTGTCTCCAGTGTGGAAACACCTTGTTCTGATGAAATTTGTCTGTAGCTCGTCTGCTCGTCTTTTTTTTTTTTTTCACTAAAATGAAATCGTCCTTTGAAAACAACATTTTATATTTACCCAGGTTATCTTTTTGAAATATTAAAATTTGTTTGATGATCTGAATCATTTAAGTGTGACAAAAAGTGTCAACAAAAACTTTAGGTGACATAATAACAGAGCAGCACATTCCTGAATTCCATAGGAATAGAAAAAATGTTTGCCTAAAGAAATGTATATGTTATAGGTTAAAAACGAGCCGGGTCGCGGGGGCAGTAGCCGAATCAGGGATACCCAGACTTCCCTCTCCCTGGACACTTCCTCCAACTCTTCCGGGGGGACACCGAGGCGTTCCCAGGCCAGCCGGGAGACATAGTCCCTCCAGCGTGTCCTGGGTCTTCCCCGGAGCCTCCTCCCGGTGGGACATCCCCGGAACACCTTCCCAGGGAGGCGCCCAGGAGGCATCCGAAACAGATTCCCGATCCACCTCAACTGACTCCTCTCGATGAGGAGGAGCAGCGGCTCTACTCCAAGCTCCTCCTGGGTGACCGAGCTCCTCATCCTATCTCTAAGGGAGCGCCCGGCCACCCTGCGAAGGAAGCTCATTTCAGCCGCTTGTATCCGCGATCTTGGTCTTTTGGTCATGACCCAGAGCTCATGACCATAGGCGAGAGTAGGAACGTAGATTGACCGGTAAATCAAGAGCTTTGCCTTACGGCTCAGCTCCTTCTTCACCACAACGGACCGGTACACCGACCGCATTACTGCTGCCAATGCCCCGATCCGTCTGTCAATCTCGCGTTCCGTCCTTCACTCTCTCGTGAACAAGACCCCGAGATACTTAAACTCCTCCACTTGAGGCAGGATCTCTTCCCTGGCCTGGAGATGGCAAGCCACCTTTTTCCGGTTGAGTACCATGGCCTCGGACTTGGAGGTGCTGATTCTCATCCCAGCCGCTTCACACTCGGTTGCAAACCGCCCCAGCGCACGCTGGAGATCCTGGCTCGATGGAGCCAACAGGACAACATCATCTGGACCCGGAGGGAGTACAGAGACCGGATAGCCCTCAGCAAAGGGCCCCGGACCCCATACTCCTGGAGCACCTCCCACAGGATGTCACGAGGGACCCGGTCGAATGCCTTCTCCAAGTCCACAAAACACATGTGGACTGGTTGGGCAAACTCCCATGAACCATCGAGCACCCTTGAGAGTGTGTAGAGCTGGTCCAGTGTTCCACGCCCAGGACGGAAACCGCCGAGGTTCGACCACCGGCCGGATCCTCCTCTCCAGCACCCTGGCATAGACCTTCCCTGGGAGGCTGAGGACTGTGATCCCTCTGTAGTTGGAACACACCCTCCGGTACCCCTTCTTAAAAAGAGGAACCACCACCCCGGTTTGCCAATCCAGGGGTACTGTCCCCGAGCGCCACACGATGTTGGAAGTTTTCTAAAAAAAAAAAAAAAAAAACACATCGCACATCGTAGCCAAATAATGATGCTACGTAGCAGTGAAGGAAAAGTTTTTGTGTTATCATTTATATTCTCTGAAAAATGGCCAAGAAATCATAAATTCTGCCAGGGTATGTAAACTTATGAGCACAACAGTATATATTGCACATATTTTGAGTGATTATGTCAACCTTATGAAGATAAAAGATGGAAAGCTATTTTACTGAGTTTAATTTGTGGTCGTGTGTGTTTGTCTCCAGCTCATTTGGAAGGTGAATTTGAAGAGATGGAGAGCAGACTGGTATACCTGGAGTTTCTGTGTTCTCAGTGTGAACAGCAGACATTCAAACAACATCATATCAATGAACTTGAAGTTTATAAGAAAAAGAAAAGGTATGCTGTCAATATCACTCAATCACAGATATCTTTTCAGTGCTTCTCTACAGCATTTTTCTATGAAAATTATTTGGGTGTAGTGTTGCAACTGACTCAGAGTTATTTGGCATACTGGTTCTAAACCAGTTCTCAATTTGAAAGAACTGGGAACATTTTTTTCAGTACTTGAAGATCCTAATAAGTCAGGTTAGTGGAATGGGAAATGTTTATTATCCAGCTTCTCTTCTCTGTTAGTGCTTGATTGAGGGCTGGCTCAGCTCCTCCACACAAAGCACACAAAGAGCAGACAGCAAGGGTAAGAGGTCATGGAGAACATTTACCATTACCTGTCCCTTCCTACTAACTGCAGGTGGTTCAATCCTGTTGTTAAATAACAATGTAGCAGCAGTGGACTGTTACTGATTTGCTTTACTTTGACAGGGAAGTTCAAAAATGTAAAATTGTTCAAAGCCATTGTCCAGTACAAACACCAAGCAGGCAACATAACCTGAAGGCAAAAGACAACATTAAGTTTAGTCTAGGAAAAATCACTAAATTGTGTAAATAACAATTAGACTACATCATAACAAAATTGTATAAATGTAATGAACATGTACAATATTTACCAGACTATAAGTCGCACTTTTTATAGTCCTCTCGTTTGTCCTGCGACTTATATAGCGAAGCGACCTTTATGTATGTGTTTAATTTTGTTAAATAATCGCGTTGACAGAGTTGTTTAGCAGGAACTGTTACTTGACACATGAATGAATTTTGTAATGTACTTCTGTTTGGTGTTATGCCTGGCCTACGTTCCTCATAGGTTAATTTAGACTATAATTAGTATAATTAGAAAAGTGACTTACACACTGAAGCGACTATGTATTTTTTCTGTTTTTGCTAAAATAACTACCATATTTTCTGGACTATAAGTTGCACTTTTTTTACTCCTCTGGCTTGTCCTGCGACTTATACAGCTTATATACAGACTTATATTTACAGTAATTTTATCAAGTAGTCATTAGCGTTAGATGGCACTCTTGACTCCTGACTGAATTTAAGATGATATTGTAACGCCAAAAAACTAAAAACGATTATGTTACGCTATACTATCACTCCTATTATAGTAACCCAAATGAACAAAAGAAAGACTTCAAAGTGCAAGTAAAAAAGTATGCAGCTAAAACAAAGTTTGGAGTGGGTGTCAGCATACAAGCAACTTGAGAGATTAAGAGGAGATGCTGTTTCACTCACCCCCACCTTTCTTTGCAGAATAGTTTTAATTCAGCCACATTGGAGGGTTTTCGAGCATGAAGAGCCTGTTTAATGTCATGCCACAGCATCTCAATTAGATCTAAGTCTGAAAGTTAACTAGGCCACTACAAAACCTTTTTTTTTTTTTTTTTGAGCCATTCAGAAGATGCTGGGTAGCTTGTTTGACTGGGAGAAGATTAGGCTAGCATTCATTCATAGCCATGTAGCTGAGCGTATGTTGTTGGCAGTGTAACTACTAGAAATAGGTCTACATTTTGTGTGATTGTTTTTAATTGCATCTATACTTGACAAGGAGTTATATATATTTGTATAGCCCATTAGGCTACTTTCCTTTATGTGGGAGAGTCACAATTACTAGTTATGTTAGTTGTATAGACAGTGTCACAGTAAATAAGCACATCCTCAACCAGAAACCCTAGATTACTAGTAAGGTCCAGAGCAGTAGTGCCCAATCCTGGTCCTTGAAGGCCAGTGTCCTGCTTGTTTTCCAACTATCTCTGCCCTACCAGATCCAGGTACATTGACTACAGTTCAGCTTTTAACAGTATCAGAATATTTTTAATTGCACCAGAAAATAAAAAACGAAATAAAAGGCTGATTTTTTTTTCAGCACATTCCTTTGTGCAGCATTCTGTCAGAGGAGTAGACCAATATAATGCGAACTAGTGTTTGTGTTTTAATGGGAGCTTGTCTGATTTATCTTCTAACAGGAGGGAGTTGGATGCACTGGAAGGTGAGCTACTGTACATGAGGCATTACTAGTGTGCAAATATTTTCTGCTTTTGTAAATTCACTATTGTTGCATATTTCTCACAATAAATGCTATTGGATGATGGACAAAATTTATTAGCCAAAATAGACACTTATTTGTTTTCCAACATCCACTACATCCATGTGAAAAGCACTTAGTACTATTAATTAAATTATGTTACAGTTTTTCCAAAACATTTAAACACATTTCCAGAAACTGTGGCAGAAAAGAGTTAATTATTAATCAATTATACAGGTTTCAGGCAAAAAGTTGGAGCAGCTGGGCTTCTCCAGTTCCTCTTCCTGTGGGAGGATGAGAATGTTTTTTAGGTCTTCAAGCAGTGTTACCGAAGTGAGAGTATAATAGGGACCAAGCTGTGCATTGTGATGTATAACACCACAATGACCAATAGCAGCACACATGGCAACATTTCTACCACACTGCCTAGGGACATTGGTTTTCTGCAGGTTCAATCCTGCCTCATCAATGAAGCCATATTCTTAGGAAACATCATCAAGTTCAAGCTCTCTTCGAAAAGGGCGAATTACCATATCAGATTAAAGGCCTTGCAGGTCGTTTGCACAATTGTGATTTATAATAATGACATTTGAACAAGACCAATGGAATTGATTTTAGAGCTGAGGAGTTTGGAATCATGTTGAAATATGAGCTTCAAGTTTTTAAAACTGTGTGCATAATTAAATTTTTGTGTATAAAATAGGGGAAATTGTAACTGATTGAGAAAGTATGGCAGTGCATGTCTATTCTTATATCCAGTGTCTGTGACAAAGAACTGAAATATTAATTTGGAATGCTAGTGTTATAAAAGACAAAATGTCCTAAAGTGTCACATTGATTAATACTGCTGTTAATGGTAAAATGTGAAACACTATATAGATTACAGGGTAAAGTGCATTTTGAATGTATTCAGACCCCCTTCACTTTTTTCAATGTTGTTATATTGCAGACTGATACTACAATTGAAAAAAACAGAAATATCACATTGTGACCACCAGGGCAAACCTCCCCATGCACACACATATACCCCGAGTCGCCGACTTCATCTCCGTCTCCCCAGCACGAAGCTCTGCTGACGAGTGCTGCTGATTCGTTAGTAGTGAATAGTGCACAGAAGCGAAAAGTTTTTCTTCTTCTTAGCCAGCAGGAATGCTGACATCAATTCCAAACATCGGTTGATTTGAACAAATTAAATACACACTTGGTTATTTTGGATATATCAGTGTTTAAATATATAAAAAGAGAACACAGGTTGGTGGTGAATTTGTATTAGGTTCTCAGGGTAACCGGGGTGTACATAGTGTACATCCTTTGTGCTGTCTAGTTCATTGAAAAGACAAAACATATTCCAGGAGAGAGACCTGGCTAGCATCCCCAAAGAACTCATGAAGGTCAGACCGTCACAACATTTTCAAAAGTATTTAGACCCTTTGCAACAATACGTGAAATTTAGCTGAGGTGCTTCCCATTTCTCTTGATCTTTGCTGAGATGTTTCTACATCTTGATTGGAGTCCACTTATGGTAAACTAAATTAATTGAACATGATTTGGACAGACACACATCTATCTATAGAAGGCCTCATAGCTGGCAATGCATATCAGAGCAAAAACATAGCCATGAGGTCAAAGGAGCTGCCTGCAGAGCTCAGAGACAGGATCGTCCTAAGGCATCAAGCTGGTGAAAGCCACAGAACATTTCTGCTGCACTGCAGGTCCCCAGGAACACTAGTCTCCATAAGACTAAAATGTAAGACGTTTGGCACAACCAGGACTCTTCCAAGAGCTGGTCGCCCAGTCAAACTGAGCAATCGTAGGAGAAGAGCCTTAGTAAGAGAGGTCACCAAGAACCTTATGGTCACTCTGACTAAGCTCCAGAGAGCCTGTGTGAAGATCGGACAAAGTCCCAGGACAACCATCACTGCAGCCCTCCACTGATTTGGCACAGTGGCTAGACAGAATCCTCTTAGAGCAAAACACATGAATTCTGTGGTCTGTCCCTATCCAACCTGACTTAGCTTGAGAGGATTTGCAAAGAAGAATGGCATTAAATCCCCCAATCCAGGTGTGCAAAGCTTGTTGCGTCATACCCAAAAAGAATGGAGGCTGTAATTGCTGCCAAAGGTTCTTCATTTCAAGTACTGAATAAAGGTTTGAATACTTATGTAAATGTAATATTACAGTTTTTTCTTTTTAATAAGTTTAGACATTTCTAAAATTCTGTTTTCACTTTGTAATTATGTGGCACTGAGTGTAGATCGGATCAGTGTAGATAATGAGGAAAAAATTAATTTAAACAATTGTAGTATCACTGCAGCATAACAAAATTGAAAAAGTTAAGTGGGTCTGGATACTTTCTGAATGCACTATATTTTAAAACAAAATGTTTTTCTGTTTCTAGTGGAACTGAACTCTGAGCATGCTCAGAACGTGGCAGAGCTGGAGCAAGCAATGCAGCAAAAACTAAGAGAACAACAGAAAGTCTATGAAGAAGCCTTTAATCAAGATATGAAGCAATACCTGTCCTCAGGACAAACCCTAACTCTACAGCATAGAGGTAGGTCACTAACAGTGTATAACATGAAGTAGTAACTAGCTAAATTAGATAGCAAAAGAAGTGAAAAAAACTATTTGACTAGTAACTGTAAAATAAATATATATTTATTTATTTATGTATTCCAATAGAATGTTAAAAGCCCAGCGTTTTGGCTACTGCCTTCATTAGGAACTAAACAAAAACGTCGAAACGAAACATCTCATAAGGCATCCAACTGGATAATGATGTAGCTTAACAATCAAATGCTAAATAGTATCACCCGCATAGAACTGCTGATTTATTTATCATACACCATTTTGATATATATGGTATGTGATTGGTTGAAACTGTACTTCTTGCTGGCTGTTTATTTTTGTAGCCAATTTCATAGAGATTAATATTAATAGAACAGAACCATGCGATTTTATGACTACAACTGTGTATTCACATAAAACTAGATATATACCAACATACTCTGTTTGCCCGAGTCATAAATCACTGGTTTTTGTGGTCTCAATGATTAGAGAGTTTTATTGATGATAACTACACCACTGTAAAATAATTTTGACTGAAGCACAAATTAG
The DNA here is from genome assembly GCF_900324485.2 of Mastacembelus armatus. Lineage (NCBI taxonomy): Eukaryota > Metazoa > Chordata > Actinopteri > Synbranchiformes > Mastacembelidae > Mastacembelus > Mastacembelus armatus. Next base: position 13,710,833 of record NC_046648.1, read on the forward strand.
GCCTACATGAAAAATGCATAGCAACAACGTAAGTGTTGATAGTTTATCAATGCTAAACATACAACAGTCAGATGTTCTTATTGAGAAACTCTGGAATGAGTGTGACTTCTAAATTAAGAAACTCTAAATTTTTCATTAGTGTATATTTTCCGGACTATAAATCACACTTTTTTACTACTCTGACTTGTCATGTGACTTATGTAGCAAAGCTACTTACATGTGTTCATTTAATTTCTTTTTGTTGAGTATTCTTTAGTGTTAGAATGCACTCTTGGCTCAACTGGTGATAATATAATACTGCTAAAAAACTAAAAACGCCAATGTTCAAGCTAAACAACATCTCACAGTGTAAGACAAGCCAAAATGCCACCCAAAAGAGAGAGCTATACAGCAGATTTTAGGCTGCAGATAATGAAGTATGTAGTATGTAGTAGTGACATCACTCCCTGGCCAGTCAGTGGCTCGCATCACCTTGGCTTGCTTGGAACCTCAGCCGAGGAGGTACAAGAAAGTACCTGCTACCCAGTACTATCCCCTAATGGAAAACCCAAAAAACAGAGTCATGTAGAGCTGAATAGTGCTAGTGGAAAAGCCCCATTAGATATGTTTTTTTTCTGTTCAACAAGGTCATTTTTATTAAAAGCAACTAATATTCTGGTGCAATTTATAGTCTGGAAACTATGGTTTTCTGGTTTCTGGTTTCTCACAAGAGGTTTTGTTGTATTTCATGCCTATTTCTGTCACACCTTTCTACAACCCAAAGGTGTACTTGGTGTTCTTGACGAGTGTGAGTTTTGAGACAGGGCAAAAATAAACGAGGCAGCCATCTGCTTCAGTATTTTGAAATTACTGACTTTATGAAAAGTGTGTGTTTGTGTGTGTGTATAGATCCATTAGAAGATGAGGTGTGTATTCTGGATCAGATGACAGTAATGAATATATCAGACCAGGAGGCTTTGGATGACTTCCTCAACTCCAGTGGTGATAACATCAGTTTTGGATCATCACTAACCTCAGGTAACCCAAACTTTAGTTACTTCACAGCAGTTACTGGGTCAGTGAGAAGATCACATATTATGGGATCCAACTCATGTTAATACACCCCACACAACTTAGATGTGAGCTGATACTAGGCTTCCAGATCAGTTAGTCCACTGAGAGTGAAGCTGTAGTTCAATGAAATATTGTTGTCTTCTCTAACAGGACCAGACCTCAAATCCAGTTCTTCTGAATCTTTGGGAATCCAAATGAACCAGGCTTATCCCACAACCAACCAATTGCCTAACCAGGATGTAGTACAGGAGCAAGATGAGGAAGTGGCCAGTCGGGATAGTGATGAGCCTGTGGTGCAATCAGATGAGGAGGATGTTCAACCAGATATGTCACTGGTTGGCGTGCAGGATGTTGGCACACTGAGAGACTGTAATGAGAGTGATTCTGAAGAGGAAATGCCTTCTGAATTTATCACAAACTTCTATTAACCCTAAAAACATCACTGGAGTGTTCTCTGCTTTGACTTGAGACAGCTTCCCTTTCTTTCTGACATTATCCAGCTTTATTACTGTGGAACCTGAGCCACAAACTGCTCTTTTCAGATTTGACATAAAAACATCATCTTAACACAAATGATAGTTTCATATAGAAGAGATACTTGCGCTGTAGTTCTCAGACATTACTGATTTACTGTTTATCCAAATGAGTGTGATAAGTGTTGCATTAGTCTAAGATCATTGATAGGAAACCTTCATGTATAGAGAAAAAAGCTATATGAAGTGAAGGCTTTACATTTAACACATTTATAGCTGGGGATATAACCATTGCCATAGTAGTTTAGTTGCCTACATTTCACAGTGTAGCACCATTACATTCACAAGGTAGAGTAAACATTTTAGGTTATTCTAGGTCTATAGCACTATTAAATCATGTATCTATTAAGTTATGTTATTTACTATCCTCATTTAGTACCATTTACTATCCTTTATTGTATGTTGCATTTTCATTTGTCCATACTGTGCTGCAATAATCAACAAATAAGCTGTATTGCCTTATCCACAAGCTGGTAGTGAAGTCTTCAAGAATAAGGATGGGGATTATGTGTTTTTCTTATTGTAAGCAAATTTCATGAAAGCCATCAGTGAATTGACTCCGCAAAAAAAAAGAAAAGAAATTGTCTGAAAATCACATACTTCTGTTTTTGTATTCCTACCCATTCAATAAAAATTCTGTCTGTATAGTATGCAGTAAATCTATCATTATGGGTTTATTCTAAAGATGTGCTTCAATTCAGTATCCTTCTCAACCATCTTATGTTCTTGGTTGGCATTCAAGGCAGTGCTCTTGATTGATTTACTTCCTGCTTAATAGGAGAGTTTTTTTCTGTTAAGATGAGAAGGCAGTTTTCTTCTTAGTCCTACATTACTTGCAGTGTACCTCAAGGTTCAGTTTTAGCACCAATATGATTTACTTCAAAAGACAGATTTTGCGCATTGTTATGCTGAGGACATTTAATTATACCTTCCACTGAATCCTCAGAATACAAACTCAGTACAATCTATTTCTATCTAGTTTCTTTCAAGTAATAAAAATTGCTTAGTTAAAGATCTTCTACTCTTCAAGCCCTGTGTAATACCTCCCCAAAAACAGCCGGCCAATGAAAATTTAAATCTGTAACATCCACTAAAAAGCTGTTGACCATTAAGGACACAGCCCTGTAACACCAGCCCATGAGAAATTTGTTAGAACTGAAATGGAAAAAATAACACCATAAAAATAGAAGCAAAACTGGAAAAAGTGGTAATGAAACAAAAAAAGGAAAAATTGGATGTTGTACAATTGGATGATGTAATTTTTAAAAGACTGTGTCAGTAGTTATTGCAGTCCCCAACAGAAACAAAACTAGGCTGGAGCTTTTCATTCATATTTTAAATCCAGTTGTCAAAACATATTCACACTTTTCAGGTTGAAAACCATCTCCATGGCAACTGACCACGAACCCATCCCACAGAGAGAGTAGTGTCAAATGATGATAGGAAACTGCAGGAAAAACACCCATGGCTGCGTTGACTTTAATCATTAGGCCCTGCATACAAACACTCACATGAGTGAGAGAGTAGAAGGAAGAACAGTTTGCACATCACACTACTTATTCAATTCAATTCAATTCAATTTTATTTGTATAGTGCCAAAACACAATACAAATCATCTCAAGGCACTTTACAAAAACTAAAACTAAAAACCCAACAATTCCCTTATGAGCAAGCACTTGGCGACAGTGGAGAGGAAAAACTCCCTTTAACGGAAGAAAAAACCTCCAGCAGAACCGGGCTCAGTTTGGGCGGCCATCTGCCTCGACCGGTTGGGGTGAGTGGATAGAGCAGAGAGAAAAGAACAACAACAATAAACAACAAATAGACACTGCAGGTTGGTGGGACCAGTAACTGTACGTCAGCGATATACAGCTCCAGGACCAGGGACACTTGCAGAAGGTACAGAGAGAACAGAGAGAGGGAGAGAGCACAAACTAGGGGAGAGAGAGAGCACAAGGTTAGTAACATTCAATGGTGGAATATACATGAGGTGGGAGGAGAGAAGGGGGGGGGGGGGGGGGGGGGGGGGTGTTAGGGTAGGGGAGCTCAGTGCACCGATGGCCCTCGGGCAGTCTAGGCCTATAGCAGCATAACTAAGGGATGGTTCAGGGTTGCCTGAAGCCAGCCCTAACTATATATAACTATATGACTTTAACTACAAGACTACGTTAATTCCCCTTCAGGTATGAATGAAAGATTATCTCATTACTGAAATCTGAAATCTTTACACTATAACGTTAATGAGAGTTTATCCCTTTTTTAAAGTCTGCAGACAGAGGTCCCACTGTATGATATTAAACCCCCCCCCCCCCTTCATTCGCCGATTACCTCTGCTTTCTTTTTACCCATTATTCGTCAACCTCCTCCCTGTAATATAGTTCCTGTATACAGTATGCAGTTGACCTTTTACTTACTCTTGGTAAGGCATCTTTCATTTGTCCATGAATATTACAAAGCACGAGGAGCTTCGTAACACAACACGTCATTCACACACTGGTCAGTCCTACTCAGCAGCTTGTTATGGGGCCCTATCCCTGTGTTTAGATGTCTTCGATACATCACCGTCGAAGGGCTTAGTCCATTTCTACTTCTGAGACTTGCTCTCATGTGCATTAGAAATAATGGAACAGATTTAGTTCAGCTAAGACCTTTCTACAACATGATGTGCACTGGTTGACCACATGCCAGCATTTTGTGTGGCACATAAACTACTCTGACTGTATCACCATGTCTAATACCTCAGATGGGAGTAGTGGTAATGAAATGGGGTGGATGATATCTAAGGCTTCAAGGAGGAAAAAGATTTGTTGAGATAGGCTAGAAAAAGCAAGAAGCTGGTCAGACAGGAGTGAGTCAGAGGAGTAAGAAAGTAAAATCTAGCCCAAGAAAGCAGATGCACGTAGTGCTAAACCAAATGGAGGAATGGAAAATAACAATTGAGTTTAATGGATGGTGGACACTATCATCCAATAAAACTTACAAAAGCTTTTGAAAAAGAAATCGGGAAAGTCAAGTTCACAAAGTTTATGTGCAACAAACGAATGGTAATACATGCAGCCAGCAGTCAACAACAAGAAAAAATACTCAAGATGTCAGCGCTAGGTGATGAAGATGTATATTCCTGGATCACTTGCAAGGTTGAGAGGAGTAATCTCAGGGGTACTGCTGAGAATGTCCATGGAAGATGTAAAAAAGGAAATAGAAAGAGGTAAAGTTATTGGGGCTACCAGGATCAAAAACAAAAAGAGATGTCACTTTTAAAGATACACTTCAAACTCCAATGATACTGGTGTTTGAAAGAGCTCTCCCAATATCAGTGCAGTTGGGCTACTATAGCATCAGGGAATACTTACTAAAGCCACTTAGGTGCTTTGCGTGTCAAAGAATGGGGCATATAGCAAAAGAGTGTAAATGGAATTTGTGATGTACAAGATGTGGTGGCCAGCATGAGTAAGTAAGTGTGTAAAGAAAATGTTGCAACTGCAGAGGTGAACACAGTGCTGCATATGGAGGTTGTGTAGTACAGAGAGAAGCTAAAGAAGCCCAGAGGAGCAGAATAATGGAGAAAATCTCATTTGCAGAGGCATTAAAGAGAGTGAGAGAAGAGAGAGCCCTAAATATGAATGACAGAGGCCCGGAGGAACAAAGTGCAGAGTGCAAATGTTGTGCAGGAAAGGCAGCCCCATGGTCATATGGCCCCAATTCCTGTGCATAATATATGTATTCACAAATGTGAAGTGGATGATAGTATAATGACTGTGAAAAAAGAGAACTTTGTGGCTTTTATCTGTCATATCATTAATGTAGCAGTGCACATAAAGAAGAAAAGTGATAAAATTAAAACAACTGTGGAGGCAGCAGGAAAATTCCTTGACATGAAAGACATAAAAGCAGAGCATTATTGAAGACAACAGAAACAGTAGAAAATGGTCAAGCTGTGGTTTGAAGCCCTAATGATGGTTGTGCACATTCTTCAGTGGAATGCTAGAAGCTTAATAGCGAAAGGTCAAGAAATTAAAAAGTATATAAATGAGTTAGAAGTAATACCAGACATGATTTGTGTGCAGGAAACTTGGTATGGCCACAGTTAGATTTTAAAATCCTGCGATATAGTTCAATTAGACATGATAGAGGAAATAATCACAGTGGAGGAGGGTGTGCCACATTTATCAAAGATGAGTTGGCATACAGGGATATCCACTATCCCAACAAAATTGAGTGTATTATAGTAGATATCTGCAGACCCAGAAAAGATGGTAATCTTAAGATAATAAATTTTTACAATCCATGCATGAAAATGACTAAGGATGTGTTTAAAGAAATGACAGAGACAATATTCAGAAGGGCTATCTGGTATGGTGATTTTAATGCACATAATACCTTATGGGGCAGCAATCATACAGATAATAATAGAAATATAGTAGAAGAAATGATGGATGAGAGGTCACTGGTCTGCCTTAATGATGGCCAGGGTACAAGAATTAATATAAACAGAGGTTCAATATCATGCCTAGAGCTAACATGGGTATCAGATATCTTAGTGAGAACAAGTGAGTAGTGCATCAGGATAGATTAAACAGGGAGTGATCATTGCCCAGTCACTACTGTAGTAAATACAAATGTATGTAAGCAAGAGGACTACACAATTCCGAGATGGTGTTTTAGTAATGCAGACTGGGAAAAATTCAAGACATACTATGAGGAGACAGTCCACTTAGTAACTCTAGAGGGAAACATAGAGGAGTGTACTAGTCAAGTTACTGATCATATTTCAAATGCTGCTATCTGTAGTATCCCAAAAACAACAATTAAAGGTTGGAGGAATGTGGTTCCCTGTTGGAATAAAGAGTGTAGCATTGCTGTTAAAGAGAGAGCTTAGAGGAAGAATATGACAAAGGAGAATCTAATAGACTATAAATGGAAAAGGGCAGTGGCTTTAAAAACACAAAAAAGGTATGTAGAGAATTCTGTTCAACCATAGCTAGAAATGTAGAACTGCAAGATGTTTGGTGTATGTTTATGCTCAAAAACATGAACTGTATAATAAAGGGTTTTCACAGTCAGCCCCAGTTATCGGTGTTCCCCCATGGCTCTTTCCTGAAGTAAAGATGTATATGATATGAAAAGAGAATGGAAAATGAATGAAGTGGAAGTTAAAACGTGTATATTTGAAGAGCACTTACTTTGACTGTCTTAAAAATTTATAAAGATGGTTCTAAGAACATAGGGGGGTATATGGGAATTGGAGTGTACTTACCAGAATTCCAAATACGCCTTTCCAAAACACTGTCAGATCAGTTTTCTGTATTCACAGCAGAATTAGTAGCAGCTATTATTAGTCTTCAGTGGGTAGAGGAGGTCAAACCAGATAGAGTGGTGGTATGCACATCAATTCTAGAATGTTTAAAGTCATCAGTCATCAGTTAGTCACTTATTGAAATTCAGCACAGTTTGTTCAGACTACACAGGAGTTAGAGCAGCAGTAGGAGAGTGGAACCAGGAAGGAATATTGGGATCAGAAGGAGAAAAAGAAGGACTACAAGTGACCAGGAAGACACACAAGATTGATAGGTAGGGATTAAAGTGTAGATAGTATGGTGCTACACACACGTGTACAGTAGGTGGCGGTATGGACCTGAAAGTTGATGTGATTTACAGGCGGATCAAAAGAAGAAGAAGCATTGCGAACTCGCAGTACACAGCATGTTAGCTTAAAAACAGCGGTGATGAGCTTGCAGAACTCCAGATAACTCCAGCTACACGAACATGACAGACTACGCTGAGGAGCAAAGGAATGAACTGGAGGCTATAGAGTCTATCTACCCAGACTCGTTCACAGGTTTGAATCTCATCAGTAAGAAGGGAAAGAGAGCTAGCTCGAAGGCTAGGAAGTAAAAATCAAATTAGCTCGGTGGAATTATTAAGTGATAAATTCTGCAAACAGTTTTCTGACATCTACCGGCACAGGGTTAATGTAACTCAGTCTGTGTAACGTTAACCTTAACATTAAATGTCAGACATGCAGCAAGGACTTACTACTTACTGTGGACTTATTATGCATATTTTATGGACAAGTACGCCAAACATCTCTAAGTTACAGCAGGATTAGTGATGGCTAGCTTTCAAAATGCTGCCAGATGTAGTAACTTGGTGAATTATGTCACACCAATTTATCAAGTAGCAAAATGTAGAAACTGTGTTACTAATCCATGTGTGGTTGCAGTGCTTTCCGATGAACCCACCAGCTTTACCATCACGGTCACATCAGTCGCAGGGGAACATGGTGAAAGTAAGTATACTGTGCCGTGTCGCCCCTAGGTTATCAATGGTAGGGGAAACGCTTTTGTGTGTGTGATCTGCTAACACTTAAACACATTGTAATGAAATTTTCATATATTTAAATTTAATAATGAATTTTTATAGTGATGTCACAGTCATGATGATAGTCTGAAAAGACTAAAAGTTGCTGAATTGAAGCATAGCAGACAGTGATAATAGGCTATGAGCTGTCCGTTTTCCTGTTTTAGCAGTGGAAGCCACACTAAAATTCACATATGTAAAGAAATACCCAGATGAACCTCCACTATGGGAGATCCACTCTCAGGAGAACCTGGAGGACAGTGATGTGGAGGACATCCTCACCTTACTGCAGCAACAGGTTTGTCCATCTGAACTGAATGTGATCTCCTTTAGGGCTGGGCAATATGGCCTTAAATATTATCACAGTATGTTTTTCATACTGGTAGTTAAAGATACACAAGGGGTCCAACTCTTTTAACATTTGAAAAAACCACACTCTATAATGTCACTATAGATATCTGTAATGGCATTTTTCTTTGTCAAAATTGTATTTGAACTAGTCACAATTGTAAAGAAATCTGCAATAAAATTCTTTCTAGTAGAAATTATATTTTAAGATATCTACATCATAGTTGTGGTAGATGTTGGGTCAGGAACCATGAACTTCTGTCTGTAGTATGCAGAACAAGTACTTTATCGTGTTCTCTTTAGTCCCCCCCCCCAATGATCCATGCCAAAGCAGTGACAGAAGTCCAAAACTGAAAACCACCTACAATGACATAAAAAGTAGGGCTGCTACAAATACTGTATTTTCTGGACTATAAGTTGCACCAGACTATAAGTTGCTTTTAGCAAAAGTAGTCTTACTGAACAGTAAAAAAAACATAAGTCGCCTTACATTGTTAATTATACGAATTATAGTCTTTGTGTAATATTAAAATTAGTTTGATCTGAATTATTTACGTGTGATGACTATACAAAAAATAAAACATCAGGAAGGGGGCAAATACCTTTTTACAGTGCTTTAAATGCAGATATGGTGTCTGAGTAATGCGTGTAGAATGGAAACATCCATGCATTGTGAGATATACAGTGGGGCGAAAAAGTATTTAGTCAGCCACCAATTGTGCAAGCTCTCCCACTTAAAAAGATGAGAGAGGCCTGTAATTTTCATCATAGGCATACCTCAACTATGAGAGACAAAATGAGGGGGAAAAAAAATCCAGAAAATCACGTCTGATTTTTAGAGAAGTTATTTGCAAATTATGCTGCCATCTAACGCCAATGACTATTTGACAGAATGACAGTAAATTAACACATACACTGTAAGTTGCTTCACTGTGGAAGTTACAGGACAAACCAGAGAACTATAAAAGTAAAACTTATAATCTGGAAAATACGAAAATCAATAAAATTGGTAAAGTATTATTAAAAGAGTTGGCAACAAACGTATTTATCGATTTAGATGAATAGTTAGATGTGGTAATGTGTGACGACACACGGTGACAGGGTGAGCGACTGCAGAGATGAAAATGGCAGACAGAGAAGAGTCAAAGTCACTTTTCAATACTTAAACAATTTTAACATTTTTATGTGGATAGTGGCGTGCCTTCTTGTTGTAGTTTTTCTGTTATGTAGTCAGATAATCATTCATCCAGTAAAATGCTTATAGTTCTCAGGCCAATTGTTACAGTAACTTTGGTTATACTGACTAAGATTTGGGCATGAGACCCATGTCACCTCTCTGTGATTTTTAGGTTCATGTCTAAATTTCCTCTGGAACATTTATTGAATTTCTAAAGACAGCTATAGCCTACATTAGAAAGAATTTTTAAATTTGTTGTTTTGCTTTTTTTTTCTTTTTTTTTTCTTTTTTTTAAGCTGCTGTCTCTGTCCTGATGTTAAAAAAAAAAAAAAGCACACATACACACACCGTTGTTGTGATGACTGATTGCAGGTCTGTGTGGATTAAATGTTTCTGTTTTCACATATAAACGCCAGACAATGCCATGAGAATTAGGTCTAGAGATAGTCTGGGGTTGTCGTTTTAACACATGAAGTGTATAGTGGGAAATTGATTTTACAAATGGAGCTTGCAGGTAGTCTGGGTAATGCCTGGATCATATTGCATTCTTACATGCACCTTACAAGGATAATGTCTAGCAATCATCAATTGCAAGTCCTAAAAGCATGTTGCTTCACTAGGGTTGAAGCTCCACTTACTCTTGCTTTCAGTGTGATTCTAGTAAACAAACACCTTTTTTAATGTTACAAAATTTAAGATCTGTTTAAATGTTAGGTAAAAATTGTTTTTTTGTTACATGTGATAACTGCATACAGTATCTTGTGGTCATGACAATGTATCAATGTAATCAGTATCACCAGAGTGTATATGTGGTTATTATACAGGCAGAAGAAAACCTGGGAGTGGTGATGATTTTCATCTTGGTAACAGCTGTTCAGGAAAAACTCAATGAAATTGTGGATGTGATGAAAAACAGACAAGAGGAGGAGAAGCAGCGGAGAGAGCGAGAGGCAGAAGAAGCAGAGAAGGTAGAAACTATACACATACAGAGTGTTCAGAAGGTAATCCTAATCACTTAAACATGTTGAAGATTTAAAGTGCAATTTATTTATTTGACTTATTTATCCAGGTAAGTCCCACTGAGATTAAAACCTCTTTTGCAACCTCTTTTTCTCCTTGCAAAATGTGAAAAATTTAGTGGCATCTAGTGGGGAGATTGAAGAATGCAACTTTCAGACAACACCCCACCTCTCCATTTCCAAGCATGAGAGAGGACATTGTGGCTGTCACCTTGAATACAAAATGCAATTCCCTTTCTAAAGCCAGTGTTTGGTTTGTCCATTCTATGCTACTGAAGAAACATGGTGGTGCAATATTGCTGCATCTGTGAAATGCAATATTGCTGCATCTGTGAAAAAAGACCCACTGCCTATGTAGATTTAAAAGGCTCAGAGACTAAGAATATGCAACAGTTGGTATTTCCTGGTAATGAAAAAATATTTAAGATAAATCCCAAAAGGAATTTTGCTTATTCGATATTTTGTACTATTATTCAATACTTACTCCATTCCATTCCATTCCTGCTTTATCCAGGGCCAAGTTGTGGGGGCAGTGGTCTATGTAGGGAGTAGGGATGCCCAGACTTCTCTCTCCCTAGACATGTCCTCCAGCTCTTCCGGGGGGGATACCAAGGTGTTCCCAGGCCAGGCCACCCTGCGGAGGAAACTAGTTTCGGCTGCTTGTATCTGAGATCTTGTCCTTTTGATCATGACCCAGAGCTCATGATCATAGGTGAGGGTAGGAACGTTGATTGACTGGTAAATCGAGAAATTCTGTTCATAAAAATAATGAACAGAACTGGTGACAAAAGGCAGGTCTGCCGGAGTCCAACATGCACTGGAAACAGGTCTGACTTACTGTCAACAATGCAAACCAGACTCCTGCTCCGTTCGTACAGAGACCAGACAGCCCTTAGCAAAGGGCCACGGACCCCATACTTCCACAGCACCTCCCACAGGATGCCACGAGGGACACAAGTCCACAAAGCACATGTAGACTGATTGGACAAACTCCCATGAACCCATGAGCACCGTAGAAAGAACTGCATTGTTCCTCCTGAATCCGAGGTTCTACTATTGGCCAAATTCTCCTCTCCAGTACCCTGGCATAGACTTTCCCGGCAAGGCTGAGGAGTGTGATTTCCCCTTGTGGTTGGAACACACCCTCTGGTCTCCCTTCTTGAAAAGAGGGACCACCACCCCGGTCTGCCAGTCCAGTGGTACTGTCCCTGATCGCCACGTGATGTTGCAGAGTCGTGTCAGCCAACACAGCCCAACTGCATTCAGAGACTTAACCCTCTGGGGTCTGAGGGTGTCTTGGGGCCCTGGACAAGTTTTGACATGCCCTGACATTTGTGCTTTTTTCAGTTGCTTTTAAACATATTAATAGATAAAGTCTGATAACACTGTAATCAGCACAAACTGGTCTACAATAATATGTGAGCAGCAGGTTTATACGTGATTGTGTTTTTGAGAATACAGTGTTTATGCATGATTAGTGAATACAAACATGTTTAAGTCACTGAAATAAGACCATAAAACACAAACAGAACATTGGTTCACAAGACTTTTAAATGCATCTTGTAGCCAAAAGTGTTTGCTTCAAAATGATGTGAAAGTCATGTTCACTCATTCACAGAAAACAATACTGATTTAAATTTTCTTAGACACTTTTTGTTTAGAAAGGGCATATGCAGGAAGGTGTGTCTGACCATGAATAGTCATGTGATTTACCTGAGAAGTCAAAGATGCACTTCAAAGACCCGCATAATGAGCCTTTCAGTCAGGAATGTGGTTGAGAGGGAATTAGTGTAATAGAATGCTAATGCAAACGTTTGTCATTTGAGTCGTGTTTTTACGTAAACTATTCGTCACTGTCGGGAACATACAAAGCGCATCTTCACCCGCGTAGCATGTCATCATCCAAACGCACAAAAAAAGTGAGTACATTCTATGATGAAGTTTGACGCTTTATGTAATTTCTGGGGAGTGTGCACATAATTTCCTGGTTCACCTCAGATTATTTCCATATGAACAGTGCGTTCAGTGCGAAGCGGTATCGCATTAGCTGTAATGAGGCAAGACTGGAGAAAATGCACCGCTCCTTACATTTTTTATGGATTAAATAAAAATGATGATTTGTTTTCGACTTGAATTGTTTCATTTAAAAGAAGACATTTCAAGTTTTCTAGCCATATATCTTATTTTTATGAGGCAAGTGTTCGCTGAGATTCTGGTGGTTTTATTTACGTGTCTGTGAAGAGAGAAGACAGAATGCACCTTGTCTGCTTTCTTTATAAAACGCTGTGCGTTTTATGAGTGTATACAAATAAAACTAGACCCTTCAGATTCGAATGATAGCCTATATTGCTTTTATCTGTATGATCAAAACTGATGGAGTAATTTAAGTTTGTTTCGGTGTTATCAGGAGAATATGCCACAAAACGCGCCGATGCGTTCGTCGACCACTGAGGGTCTCCTCAAAAAGAAGTAGAGGGCATTCATGGCAAGAGACAGAGGAACTCCGGACTGTGCAGAAGGAACTCAAGAGGATGCTGAGGAAGGCAAAGCAGCTCTATAGAGACAGAGTAGAGCACAAATTGAGACAGAATAATACCAAAGGCCTTCCACTGCTGTGGCTGTGACCTTCAGTCGGTGCTTGGGCCTAATAATAGTAGTCCTAACAATTTCCAGGGCCGTGCCCGCCTGGCAATCATAATATATTCATTTTTGGAAAGGTCTCACACATCCCCACGTCCCCACCATGACGTGGGGATGTGTGAGACCTTTCCAAAAATGTTGACCCATCATCTGTGAGTCAACGCTAGCCGCTGTCTAAAGTCACACCCCCCCTCCCTTCACTTTTGGGCCATTGAGCACTCTGTATTGTAAAACTTTAGGTTGGCTAATAAACTCGGCCAGATTTCTAGAGGTGAGACACACCATCTAAAGTGGGATGGATGCTGTCCCTTGCTACCAGATCAGGTTTTACCCAGAAAGTGGCCCAATTGTCTATGAAAACCTCATCGTTTGCTGGACACCACCTAGACAGCCAGCGACATGCAGCTGTCTAGGTGGTCAGATTGGGGAGGGGTCCAGAGAAAATTACAGAGACCAACATTGTTTTCAAGGGCTTTAGACCTCCCTTAAGTTTAAAAAAAAAAAAAAAAAAAAAAAGACAAAAAAAACAAAAACAGCTCTAGCCAACTTGTTGGACATGACAACACAGGGAGCTGTTGTCAGATTGCTTTTTTTTTTTGTTCAGATTTTTGTTTGGGTTCTTTGACATCACAAAGATGGAAGGGTGTCTTATGTTTTTTTTTTTTTCCCCTGAGGAATATAATGGACAGAAGAAACTAGACTGTCCCTCACTGTATTGTGCTCTTCTCTGATGAGCCTGCAGAATGGCAAATCTGAGACTGATGGACTTCTGGTAGAATTTTACTAGCTTTTCTGGTCTAAGGTGACCATGGCAGCTCTGAGGAAACTGCAGAGGCATTTGATGATGAGTCTTTGCGTACCGGCCTGAACTCTGGATTGTAAAACTTAGGTTGGCTAATAAACCTGATCAGATTTGCCAACCCTCACTAGCAGACCAGGTTTTCACCAGAAAGTGGCCTAATTGTCTACGAAGCCCACATCCTTTTCTGGACAGACATTGATGGAACAATGACATGTGGCTAAACATGTCATTGATGGTCAAATTGGGGAGAGGCTCAGAGAAAATTATGGAGTCCAACATTGTTTTGGCAAAGTTATACACTGATTCAACATTCATTATATTGATATATCTGATTGGCGTAATTGAGTGTTATGCTGCCGATGTCAAATTAGTGAAGGTAGTAGTTAAGTCATTTGTTTCTGGTATTAAGGCAACAGGGCAGCATGGTCACTGAGTGCTTAGCACTGTTTCCTCACAGCAATGCTTCAAGGTTCCTGGTTCAAAACCCACCAGGGGCCATTCTATGTGGAGTTTGCATGTTCTTGCTGTGCTTGCCTGGGTTTATTCCACTTTCCTTGGAAAAGGAAAAACGTATGTCAGGTTGACTGGTGAGTCTAAATTGCCCATAGGGGTGAGTGTGAGGATGTGTGATTGTCTCTATAAGTGGCCCTGTGATGGACTGGTGATCTGTCCAGGGTGTACACCTGACTTTTGCTTGAAGAGAGCTGGGATAGGTTCCAGCAGATAATGGATGACAGTGATGATGGATAGATGGATTAGGGCAATGTTAAAGGATAAATGTCCTTTCAGTAGTCTGAGGGGAAAGTGTTAAGAGTGCCTTTGAAAGTGCACTCTAACACTGAAACCCTTGGTTTTCCTTCTGGAGAGGATTATAGATACATTTAAAGGGTTTTAATAAATAGATTTCTGTCTGTGGTTTTAAATACTTTCGAGTGAAAGCTTTTGAGTTCCACTCTAGTTCAGCCAAAAAAATACAAATTTAAATTCAGTTGGCATTCTTAGCAGGAGAGTATTATATTATTGAATTAATATTGACTTTTTCAAAACATTCAGATATTTTGGAATTTTGACAAGAATTGTCTAACAGGTGAAATTAATTTATATTTTTGGCACTGTGTGAAGTGCAGTTCTGTCTATACAGAAGTTCTTCTACACTGTGGGCAGTTATTCCTCTTGACAGCCCTGTTTTCTTATATCTGCTTATTTTGTATGGCCATGTTGTGAGCCTTCTGTACTTATTTAACACCAGTGACTGCTCATGTAGGTCACCATGTCTTTTTAGGTCCAGATAATATTTAATTTGTCTCTTGATATATAATTTTGTGTTCCACTAGGCAATTTTGCTTTTGTTGCGTTATTAAGGTTAAGTTCCGCATCTCTGGTTAATGAATGAACATGGTCAATAAATGTTCTTATAATTATAGCATTGTAATATAAAGATGTGTGTTTAACAGGTGGCATTCCAGGGCACAGTAGTAACCATTGAAAACTTCCTGGTGTGGAAAGCGAAGTTTGAGCTGGAGATGGCTGAGCTGAGGAGGAAAAGACAGAAGGAGGAGGAGCAGGCAGGAAAACCCAAACTCACTGGTAATCCTGATAGCATCATTTGAAACACTTTTCTGTCAAGGCTCACAAAATGAAGTTGACTACATGAAAATATTGTTTCCACACCAGGTAAACAGCTGTTCGAGAAAGACCACAACCTGGACACGTCTGATATTCAGTTCCTTGAAGACAGTAAGTCATACTGCCAATGTTGTTTTATAAGTATTCTTTTGTCACAGATATTGAAAACATTCAAATTTCTTTTTAGAAATAGAACACTCAGAATAAGTTAAGTTTAATTTTAATAGTCAGAAGCATTTAAATGTTTAATTCCATAACAGGAATGTTCTGTGCTCCCCATGACATAAGCACATAAAAACATGTGGTCACCATTGTTTTTGCCAGAACAGAAATGGTCAAAAATCCTTGTTCACAAAGATTATATTGGAGAATTATTAGTTTTTATCCCTGGTTTTATTGTCACATACATATTTCTTTTTTTTTTTTTGTAGCTGGGAATAACGTTGAGGTTGACGAGTCACTGTTCCAGGACATTGAGGACTTGGATTTGGATGAGGAGGATCCAGATTTTGACCCTTTAGAGATGGGCAGTGATGAGGACTAAATTAATGGGAAGATAGAGGACTGCTGGGGAGAGTGATAGGACCATACTGCTTCATACTGGAATATCACATTAGGAAGATCCATGTGCTGCATTTATTTTTGCTACATTTAGTTTTTTCTTACAGCATTTGGAGAGGGGTTTTCATAAATACAACATAAACATATATCCATGAGTGCTTATTTTGTGAATAATTAAAGTTACCAGATAAATGTATTGACTTGGCTGTGGTGCTGTTTGACATGCAGGACATCCTAGTGACAGGCACATTACTGTATATGGGCAGAGAAAAGCACTAAAATATTACTTATGGTCAGGGAATAAGAAATATTCAGCTGCTTTACCAAAGTTAAAGAAGCAATTACCTTTACAAGTGTAATTGGAGCCTCCAAACTATTATTTAAAAGTACAGAAATACTGGCCACAAAATGTACCATCAACTTTAAGCACAACCCCAATTCCAAGAAAATTCGGGATGCTGTGTATATTCTACATGAAAACAGAATGCTATGATTTGCATCTCATAGACCCCTATTTTATTTACAGCAGAACACAGCAAACATATCAAATGTTTAATCTGAGAAAATGTACCATTTTAAGAAAAAATGGGTAATTTTGAAATTGATGGCATGTTGGAGAGAAAGTACTTACTTGCACATCTACAGTGCATATTTTATAGACCTCATATTTGTAAATAAAACATATTTGCCTGTACATCCTTTATCCTGTCCCAGTGAGCACAGTGGCCTCCATCATCTGTAAATGGAAGAAGTTTGGAACCCCCAGGACTCTTCCTATAGTGGGCTGCCTGGCCAAACAGCTATTGAGGGAGAAAGGCCTTAGTCAGGGAGGTGACCAAGAAACCGATGGTCACTCTGAAATAGAGCCATCGTTTCTCTGTGGAGAGAGGAGAAGCTTCCAGAGCAACCATCTCTGCAGCACTCCACTAATCAGGCCTGTATGGTAGAGTGGCCAGATGGAAGCCACTCCTCAAAAAAGGCACGTGACAGCCCACCTGGTGTTTGCCAAAAGGCACCTGAAGGACTCTTACACCATGAGAAACAAAATTCTCTGGTTTGATGAAACAAAGATTGACAGCAAACAAAGATTGAATGCCAAGCGTCATGTCTGGAAAGCACGATGTTCACTGCACATACCAAATGCCATGACAGTATATTGGAAAAAGTCAGCCGGTGTTACAAATGCAGAGATTTCCTTTGTGTGTTCCTTAAGTGGCACCTGCCAAATACCCTTTTAGCAAGTCAAGTTTAGATACAAACTTAGCACCACCCACTCGGTCAACACAGTCCTCTATACGCGGCAACGGGAAACAATCAGGTTTAGTCACGCCAATTGACTTTCCTGAAGTCCATGCAAAAATTTGATTTACCAGTATTTCAGAATTTGACAATTTTCCATGAGTTAGTGTTCAGACAGGACCCCGCCTCTCTCATCAGGGCATAAACGCTAGGTTGCAGTTTCAGAATTCGACAGGTCCTCTGTGAGTCTATTTGTGACAAGGCGTTGTGACTTCAGGCCTAGACAGCTCCACAGGGGAGACAACAGACTTATCAGAGACGAGAGGTGACAAAAAGAGATGCGCTTAAGGTAAGGCTTCGACGTTCACGTGATGCAAGTGGGACCCAAGCCTTCGGCCTACCAGATAGTCCCTGTCACCAACCTCCTCTTTGACCAAATAAGGTCCACTATAGCAATCTTGAAGGCTCGAGACAGGTATAGGCAGCAACACTAAAACTTTGTCACCAGGTTTAAACTCTCTCTTTAAAGACAGAGAGCCTCTAGCATTTCTGTCAAACCATGACTTCATCTTGGCCTGTGCAACCTGCAAGCTTTTCTTTGGCAATTTCACAAGCACAGTGCAGTTTCAGTCTAAAGTTGCTCACAAAGTCCAACAAATTTTGCTCATTCTTTAAAGGACCACACACTGTATGTGTAAAAACAAGTTATGAGGGACTAAAACCCAGGGACTCCTGGGCACATTATCATCACAAGGAACTTATTCCCGGACTTAGTTCGAGGCAGCGGACACAATCAACCAATATATGTTCAAAAGGTTCAGCCACTGCAAGGATTGGATATAGAGGAGTGGGAGGAATTTGATCAGGCTTCCCAGAAACTAGACATCAATGATCCCAAGGATTTACAGTGATGCGTAACATCGCTTTTAATTCCCAGCCATAAAAAATGCTGTCATGAGCCAATTTTAATATTTCTCGACGATATGAAGTAGGGAGTACAATTTGCATAACACCACTCTTCTGAAGGGGAAACATTTGATGGTGTCCACTTACACATCAACAAATCGTCTTACACCAGATAACCAGTGGACATGGACTCGACTCTATTACTGGTTACTGTCAAACAGACATGCCAAAGACTCATTACTTCGCTGATCTTCAATTAACTGCTGGCGGGACAAAGAGACAATCTCAACATTCAAAACATTTGCCACACTTTTTATGTCAGCATCAGCAGTTTATATGGTTACTGCCGGACTCAGGATTGCACAAAAAACTGTCAGTCAGGTTAATGTCGTCTTTCTGCTTTTTGTGCATTGACCTATTCACAGCACAAGCCGAAAAAACTTTGGGAAATCTCAAAGACAGTTCATCTGGGGACTTTTATTATTATTACTATTATTATTTATTGGGATCAACGTAAGTCCAGGAGTGGCTAAAACTTTTCTCCCTGCTAAATAGTTACCAATAATGACCGCTGATAGTAAGCCTCGGTTCACAAAACATAATCCAGGCAATCTTCCGCAGGCAGAGAAGAGTACACTACCGGCGCTTCACCGCTGAGGACACACTGCAGCATAATACAGCAAACATTATTTTGACCATTTTAATGTGGTTGCCACATGCTCAAAAAGAATAAAGAAGTTATCCACAGCTTTCTCGTTAAAGGGTGGGTCAAGTCGAATGTTTTTACTAATCTCAAACTCAGAGGACATTATCCGAGGTGTGCCTCCACCGAGCTCCAGATCAGGCATGCAAACTTCAAGTCTCTTAGGCTCCAATTCGCTCTGAATTGATAATTCTTTGACATGGAGGTGCAGTAATTAGGCCCGAGCTCCACCGAAGGTTTTTTTGTTATTCTTCTTCTTCACATGCGAAAAGAACGCAAAGTTGACCCCCTAAACATATGTGAAAACTCACCAAAATTTGCACACAATTCCGGATCGTGAAAAAATGTTATATTTTAAAGGTTTCTTAAATGACCTCAAAAGCATGGCTCTTTGGCATCCCCGACAAAAGTGAAAATACATTGCTCCAATGGGAGCCCCACTGACATTTTTTTCATCGCACAGTCACCAAACTCAGCACGTTTATTCTTCATGTTGGGCCATGCAAAAAAGCTCATCATGTTGAGGTCGTGTGACCAACAGGAAGTCCACCAGTGTGGAGTTCTACTTGAGGTCATTGAGTGGAGAGCCAAAATTTAGTTTGTCACAGGTAAACCAAATTTGGGACAAAAATCCTTTAGGGTGTCCTGATCAAAAAAGCCAATTGGACCCATGTTGTATTTTCCACGCTGTTGCCTTGGCGATGACAGAAAGCCACCCTTGTTTTCCAATGGGAGATCTGTACTGAAGGATGAAATTACATGGAGGGCCAAAATTCAGCTTGTCAGAACTGTACCAAAATTGTCTTAAAAATCCTTTGGGGCATATCTATCAAAAAAGCCAATTGGACCCATACTCTTATTTTCCACGCTGTTGCTGTGGCAATGACTGAGATCCACCATTGTTTTCCAATGGGAGTTTTAAACTTACTGTGTTGTCAAATTTGAATCACCCGCGAACCTGAACCCACATGATCAATGTCCCCCCCTCTGTAAGGACTTGCAAATTTGCATGGAGAGCCAAAATTTAGTTTGTCAGGACTGTGCCAAACTCGGTTTAAAAAATCTTTAGGGTGTGCTGATCAAAAAAGCCAATGGGAGACATGCTCTATTTTCCACGCTATTGCCGTGGCAATGACCGGGAACCACAATTCAATTCAATTCAATTTTAAAGAGAGAGAGAGAGAGAGCACAAGGTTAGAGTTCTATTGGAATAATATGGTACTATGAGGTCTTTAAGGTATGAGGGAGCTTGATCATGAAGGGATTTGTATGTGAGAAGAAGGACTTTAAATTCTATTCTGTATTTTACAGGGAGCCAATGAAGAGAAGCTAATATACTTTAATATACTTTACTACAGGTTACTTAATTTTTTCTTCACCTTTGTAATGTTTCACTGATCTGTGTGTATGTTTTATTATTTATTATTTTTTTCTTGTTTGTAGAGAGATTAGTGTTAATGATCAGTTCATTATACATTCCTCTATATTCTTTGTTCCTTTGCAAACCACATTAATCTAATGTTATACACCAAATGAGTACACTGACTGACTTGGACCTTATTTACTAAACATGTAAAGGACATCCCTCCTTAAAAGCCTGATTCTTTGACTGGTTTGTCCATATTGACTGCCTAAACAAGCTAAAATTACACTAGTGCATTTGTCTGAATTCCACAATTATATTGCTTTTAAAACAGTTGAAAACAGTTAAAAAATAATACTAAATTTATTTGATATTAGTAATCATTATTCCCAATAAATATATCAGTATAAAGTAATTTGAGACCAACCTCTAAGGCTTGCAGACACCAGTCTTCACTCATTTAGGTGTTACATTTCAAATGTATTTAATATGAAAACCAGAGGGCAGAGATTATTGTCTTGAATGATAGGGTGGTGTAAAAGGATGTCTTTTGGTAGGGTTTCCCTGTGTGCGAAAGTGAGAATTTATAGGTTTGGCTTGCCATATTTCTGAACTGCCAATTCACATAAACACACCCTGAAAACTATATTTACACTTCAGGAGTTACTGCCTCTAGAAAAACAGAAATTCCACAACTATCTTACAGACTGAGCAGAAGTAAACATGACCAAAAAAGATTTTAGTGATTGAAAACTGGCAGTGTCCCCGACTGCAGTCGATGTAATGTGAGGATTTTACAACAGAGCAAATTGTCAGCTTCAAAAAATGACAGTTTCACACTTTAAAGGACATGGACACATATCCTCTAACTGAATCAACAAAGACTGATGAAATACAATTGAATGATTGGACCTCAGGAAACCCATATGATGACAGTGCTATAGAAATACCCTGACTAATAATGTAATGTTTATTTCCATCTGATTGGTAATTATAATTGTGTTGACACTTTGTGTCAAAAGGGGGGAATGTGAGGATTTTACAACAGAGCAAATGGTCACTGACTTAAACCAATGTGGGGGTTGAATGTTTGCTTGACCCTTTCATGGTATGTGGTTCTGTCTGTTTATTGGTTTAGTGTTTTAGGGTAGGAGGTTGTAAATGACTGCCAACAATTTGTTTCTTTGATGGTAAGAAGACTGAAGATAGTACCTGAACAAACAATGTGGGGGTCTGTTCAGGATTAGTCCAAAGTACAGTATATAAACTGCTCTTGTAACACAGATGGCAGAGGACTTCTGCAAGGACGTCTTCTCCTGATTAAACCTGAGATGATTCATCACACTTGTGGTTGTTTTCTGAGAATTAGCAACTCTCAAACTTAAAGAAATTTCTACCACAGTAAAAAGGGGTTTTAACACTAAATTGCCCCAATACTGCCTAATTAGGGATATGTAAGCTCTATTTATGGTTCTGCCTAAAACTAGTGAAAGTCAATAAAACCATGAGTTAGCACAAACTATGATGTCATATGTCATGACATTATAGATTAAGGTGCAGCAACCTTCAAAAAAAAAGCACCCCAGCATGTGGAGACCACTCAAAGGTAAGTGGCACAGCATTTGGACAAATTTAATCTTCAATCACACCTCACTCTCCTCCATTCTCCCCACTTTTACCCAGTACGTTAAGTGCCACACCAGGGATAACAAGACACTGGACCTGCTGTATGCAAACGTTAAGGATGCATACGACTCTAACTGTGAAAGTGTGGATTGATGAGGTCAGTGAGAGACTAAGAGACTGTTTGCAGACCACAGACTGGGAGACACTCTGCAGCTCTCATGGAGAAGACATCGACAGCCTGACCAATGCATCACAGACTACATCAACTTCTGTGTGGAGAACACGGTACTGACCTGGAGGGGTGTGGTGTTTCTCTAACAACAAGCCCTGGGTGACCCCTGAACTTAAAGTCCTGCTGGAAAAGAAGAGGAGGGCTTTTATTTCAGGGGACAGAGAGGAGCAGAGGAGAGTTCAGCATGAACTCAAGTACAAGTTCAGGCAGGCCAAGATCAGCCACAGGAAGAAGCTGGAGGAGTGGTTGGAGCAGAACAACATTCAAGACGTGTGGAAAGGCCTGAAGACCATCTCTGGCCATGGACAGAGAGGAGGCACAGACCAGGGCTTGGCCAACGAGTTCTTCAACAGGTTTGATTCCAGCCCTCCTCCCCTCACCTCACACATCTACGGTCCAGCGGATACACCCGCCCCCACGCACTCACACCACTCCACACCACCCCCCTCCATAACCAGCCCATCTCTGCCCCCCACCTCCACCCCCCTCTCCTTAACTTCAGATCAGGTGATGAGAGAACTGAGGTGGCTAAAGACCAGGAAAGCCGCAGGTCCGGACGGCATCAGCCCTGGACTGCTCAGGAACTGTGCTGACCAGCTCTGTGAGGTGGTACGTCTTCAACCTGAGCCTGAGTCTGGAGATGGTCCCTGTCCTGTGGAAGACCTTCTGTGTGGTTCCGGTTCCTAAGACTATGCACGCTAAGGAGCCAAACCACTACAGACCAGTAGCCTTTACCTCCCACCTCATGAAGACCATGGAGAGGCTCATCCTCAGCCACCTTCACTCTGTTGTCAGCACTGCGCTGCAGTTTGCCTACAGGCCGAATATCTGGGTGGATGACGCCATCATCTACCTGATGCACTGGGTGCTGACGCACCTGGAAGCCGCCGTAACCACTGAGGGTCATGTTTTTTAACTTCTCTATCGCCTTCAACACCATTCGGCTGGCACTTCTGAGAGAGAAGCTGGAAGGGGCAGGAGTGGACGGACGACTGGCTGCATGGACAAATGACTACCTCACTGACAGGCCACAGTACGTGAGGCTACGCAACTGTGTGTCTGAGGTGGTGGTTTCCAGCATGGGGGCCCCTCAGAGGACGATGTTCTCACTGTTCCTTTTCACACTGTACACCTCGGACTTCACATACGACACCAGCAGTTGTCATCTCCAGAAGGTCTCCGATGACTCAGCCATTGTTGGCTGTGGGTCTGGGGGGAACAAGTTGGAGTACAGGTCAGTCATCATGGACTTTGTGGACTGGTGTGAGTGCAACCACTTGTGCTTAAACACCAGTAAGATGAAGGAGATGGTGATCGACTTCCGGAGGAGGACACCACATCACACACTGGTGAGCATCCAGGGCTCAGACATTGAGATAGTGGACAGTTTTAATTACCTGGGTGTTCACCTAAACCATAAATGGACTGGACTAATAATACCGATGCCCTGTACAAGAAGGGCCAAAGTCGCCTCCACCCGAGGTCCTTTGGAGAGTGCAGGCCTCTCTTAAGGACATTTTCTGACTCTGTGGTAGCCTCTGCTATCCACTACACTGTGGTCTGCCAGGGAGCAGGCAGCACAGACCAGGACAGAAAAAGATTCAATAAGCTGGTCAGGAGGGCTGGTTCTGTCCTGGGCTGTCCACTGTCCACTGTTGTGGCGGCGGGTGAGAGGAGGATGTTGGCCATCATGGACAATCATGGACAATACGCTCATCCACTGCATCAGACAGTGGAGGCACTGAGCAGTTCCTGGAAGACTGTTACACCCTCCAGGAAGGAGTGGTACCGCAGGTCTTTCATTCCCACCAATCAATCTAACAAACTCAACTGAAGTTGTAGTTTTTGTAAAGTGCCTTGAGATGATTTGTATTCTGATTTGGCGCTATACAAATAAAATTGAATTGAATTGAACTGTGCACATAGAGGTTCTCATGTTAGCTTATCTTGTGTAGTTTATTTTATTTTAGACATATGTATACCATTATGGGGCAGCATGGTGGCTGAGTGGTTAGCACTGCTGCCTCACAGCAAGGAGGTCGTGGGTTTGTAACCCAGCCTTTCTGTGTGGCGTTTGCATGTTCTCCCTGTGCTTGCGTGGGTTTACTCCGGTTTCCTCCCACAGACCAAAAACATGAATGTTAGGTTGACTGGTGAATCTAAATTGCCCGTAGGAGTGAGTGTGAGTGTGAGTGTGAGTGTGTGAGGATGTCTGTCTTTGTGTGTCTATATGTGGCCCTGCGATGGACTGGTGACCTGTCCAGGGTGTACCCCTGCCTTCCACCCGAGAGAGAGCTGGGATAGGCTCCAGCAGATCCCCGTGACCCTGATTCAGGAAGAAGCGGGTATAGAAAATGGAAGGATGGATGGTATACCATTATTTGTAAATTTGTAAAATGTTTAATCTCTGGACACATTTTATTTTTCATTCTTTACACCTTACTGTTGTCCTGTAGCTGTGGTAACAATTGAATTTCCCCACTGTGGGATCAATAAAGAATTATCTTATCTTAATGTTAAGGTTATAAATATTTTATGAATAAAACAATCCTGCTAGTTAGTTTTTAGTTGTTTATCAAAAATATATGGTGTATACTTTACAATCTATTATTTTAACCTAATTATTATTGCCCAACTTCAGAAAATGAATTTTGTAATTGCTTAATTTAAGTCAGCTAAATTTTTTATTTGTATAGTGCCAAATCACAATACAATCATCTCAAGATTCCCACGGCAATCTGTCTCAACCAGTGCGTTGAGTGGATAGGGGAAAAAGAAAAGAATAAACAACAAATAGACACTGCGGGTTGGTGGCACATCAGCAATATACAGCTCCAGGATCTGGGATACCTGTAGAAGGTGCAGAAGGTACAGAGACAGGACAGAAAGTGAAGACAGTTGTTTAAGTGTTGCAGTCAGGCAAGAAATGTGTGTGGGTTGTTTTTTTTTTTTTTAATGTCTTTTTTTAAAGTCAGGGCTGTTGGGAATAAAAGTCTGAGTTTAGAAGATAGAAGGCATTTCAAAAGCAAACAGTCAGGTCTGATAAATATATTACCGTATTATTATTACTGTAGACATGAGTTTAACATTTTAACTACTAAAGTCTTACAATAGGTAGTAGCTGGTTCAGCTAAGCAGGCAGAGTGATTTAGGTTTTGTAAGCGTGTTTGTTTCTTGGAAATTAGCAGAGAAGTTCTTTTGGTTCACACACGAGTTTTAATTGCAATTCCAAACTCTTGTAGAAGGACCCGTATCGTATATATAAGGAAAATCGCAGTCTACAAGCAGTTAGCTGCAACCAACCTTGCAAGAAAAAGATATAAAACAAAGGAAAACATGACATATGTCAGCCAAGAATCACATCTTATTGGTTGACAACAGGTGGGGGAAGTTGCGGTTTAGATTTGACTCGCCGTTCGTTGGTGCTAAGGCTTGTCCGGGCTCTTTGGCACTTGTCTCCTCCAATCCCTGGGGGCCAGCGCCCTGTTGAGAGAACTAGGAATTTAGAAGCTTCTCTCATATCTGTGCCTCCCTTATTTGGAGTTATTCACCACTCAACAGTGTCGAGGTGCAGTCTCCTCTCAGCCTTCAGCTTTCAGTGTCTAATTATCCTGAGTCACAACACATTCTTAACCTGCAATTCATATCTACATAGGTACAGTGGGTACTGAAAATATTCAGACCCCTTTAAATTTTTCACTCTTTGTGTCATTGCAGCCATTTGCCAAAATCAAAAAAGTTCATTTTATTTCTCATTAATGTACACTCAGCACCCCATCTTGACAGAAAAAAACGGAAATGTAGAAATTTTTGCAAATCTGTTAAAAAAGAAAAACTGAAATATCACATGGTCATAAGTATTCAGACCTTGTGCTCAGTATTGAGTAGAAGCACCCTTTTGAGATACTACAGCCATGAGTCGTCTTACAGCTCATAGTGCATGTCAGAGCAAATGAGAATCATGAGGTCGAAGGAACTGCCCAAGGAGCTCAGAGACAGAATTGTGGCAAGGCACAGATCTGGCCAAGGTTACAAAAGAATTTCTGCAGCACTCAAGGTTCCTAAGAGCACAGTGGCCTCCATAATCCTCAAATGGAAAAAGTTTGGGACTACCAGCCTAGACCTGGCCGTCCAGCCAAACTGAGCAATCGTGGGAGAAGAGCCTTGGTGAGAGAGGTAAAGAAGAACCCAAAGATCACTGTGGCTGAGCTCCAGAGATGCAGTAGGGAGATGGGAGAAAGTTCCACAAAGTCAACTATCACTGCAGCCCTCCACCAGTCGGGGCTTTATGGCAGAGGGGCCCGATGGAAGCCTCTCCTCAGTGCAAGACACATGAAAGCTGGCATAGAGTTTGCCAAAAACCACATGAAGGACTCCCAGACTATGAGAAATAAGATTCTCTGGTCTGATGAGACCAAGATTGAACTTTTTGGCATTAATTCTAAGCGGTATGTGTGGAGAAAACCAGGCACTGCTCATCACCTGCCCAATACAATCCCTACAGTGAAACATGGTGGTGGGAGCATCATGTTGTGGGGGTGTTTCAGCTGCAGGGACAGGATGACTGGTTGCAATTGAAGGAAAGATGAATGCGGCCAAGTACAGAGATATCCTGGAAGAAAACCTCTTCCAGAGTGCTCAGGACCTCAGACTGGGCCGAAGGTTCACCTTTCAACAGGACAATGACCCTAAGCACACAGCTAAAATAACAAAGGAGTGGCTTCGGAACAACTCTGTGACCGTTCTTGACTGGCCCAGCCAGAGCCCTAACCTAAACCCAATTGAGCATCTCTGGAGAGACCTGAAAATGGCTGTCCACCAACGTTTACCATCCACCCTGACAGAACTGGAGAGGATCTGCAAGGAAGAATGGCAGAGCATCCCCAAATCCAGGTGTGAAAAACTTGTTGCATCATTCCCAAGACGACTCATGGCTGTAGTATCTCAAAAGGGTGCTTCTACTCAATACTGAGCACAAGGTCTGAATACTTATGACCATGTGATATTTCAGTTTTTCTTTTTTAATAAATTTGCAAAAATTTCTACATTTCTGTTTTTTTCTGTCAAGATGAGGTGCTGAGTGTACATTAATGAGAAATAAAATGAACTTTTTTGATTTGGCAAATGGCTGCAATGACACAAAGAGTGAAAAATTTAAAGGGGTCTGAATACTTTCCGTACCCACTGTATATTAGTATGCAATATTAATGTGAGTGTAAGCAGTGTGTTCCTTCTGCAGGGACTTACACTCTTCAATACCTTGTATGTCTCTTCACACCGTGGAGACAGGGCTTTTAATTCAATTCAATTCAATTCAATTTTATTTGTATAGCGCCAAATCACAATACAAATCATCTCAAGGCACTTTACAAAAACTAAAACTAAAAACCCAACAATTCCCTTATGAGCAAGCACTTGGCGACAGTGGAGAGGAAAAAACTCCCTTTAACGGAAGAAAAAAACCTCCAGCAGAACCGGGCTCAGTTTGGGCGGCCATCTGCCTCGACCGGTTGGGGTGAGTGGATAGAGCAGAGAGAAAAGAACAGCAGCAATAAACAACAAATAGACACTGCAAGTTGGTGGGGCCAGTAACTGCACAAAAGCGATAAACAGCTCCAGGACCAGGGACACCTGCAGAAGGTACAGAGAGAGAGAGAGAGAGAGAGAGGGAGGGAGAGAGCACAAGGTTAGTAACATTCAATGGTGGAATATACATGAGGTGGGAGAGAAGAGGGGGGGGGTTAGGGTAGGGGAGCTCAGTGCACCGATGGTCCTCGGGCAGTCTAGGCCTATAGCAGCATAACTAACTAAGGGATGGTTCAGGGTTGCCTGAAGCCAGCCCTAACTATATGCTTTGTCAAAGAGGAAGGTTTTAAGTCTAGCCTTAAAAGTACAGAGAGTGTCTGCCTCCTGAACCCAGTCTGAGAGCTGGTTCCACAGGAGAGGAGCTTGATAGCTAAAGGCTCTGCCTCCCATTCTGCTTTTGAGAACTCTGGGAACCACAAGTAGGCCTGCACTCTGAGAGCGAAGTGGTCTATTGGGATAATATGGTACTATGAGGTCTTTAAGGTATGAAGGAGCTTGATTATGAAGGGATTTGTATGTGAGAAGAAGGATTTTAAATTCTATTCTATATTTTACAGGGAGCCAATGAAGAGAAGCCAATATAGGAGAAATATGATCTCTCTTGCTAGTTCCTGTCAGGACTCTGGCTGCGGCATTCTGGATTATTGGAGGCTTTTTATTAAGATATTAGGACATCCAGATAGTAATGAGTTACAGTAATCTAGCCTTGAGGAAACAAATGCATGGACTAGTTTTTCTGCATCATTTTGAGACAGGATGTTCCTAATTTTGGAAATGTTGCGCAGGTGAAAGAATGCAGTTCTAGAAATTTGTTTTATGTGTGAGTTAAAGGACATGTCCTGGTCAAAAATAACTCCAAGGTTTTTTACAGTAGTGCTGGAGGCCAGGGCTATGCCATCTAGAGTAGCTATAATTTTAGAAAAGTTATTTCTGAGATTTTTAGGCCCAAATATAATGACTTCTGTTTTCTCCGAGTTTAAAAGTAAAGAGTTACTGGTCATCCAAGCCTTTATGTCAGTTAGACAGGCTTGAAGTCTGGTTAACTGGTTTGTGTTAACAGGTTTAATAGATATAACTGAGTGTCATCCGCATAGCAGTGGTAATTAATAGAGTGCTTCCTAATGATATATCCTAAAGGAAGCATGTACAGGGTGAACAGAATCGGTCCTAGCACAGAACCTTGTGGAACTCCATAACTAACTTTTGTTCGTGTGGAAGGTTCATCATGGACATGAACAAACTGGAATCTGTCCGATAAATAGGATTGGAACCACTTTAACGCTGTTCCTCTGATACCAATCACATGCTCCAGTCTAATGTAATAAGATGTTGTGGTCAATGGTGTCGAATGCTGCACTAAGGTCTAGGAGGACAAGTATCGAAACAAGTCCATTATCTGAGGCTAAGAGAAGATCGTTGGTAACTTTCAACAGTGCTGTTTCTGTACTATGATGTGCTCTAAATCCTGATTGGAAATCTTCAAATAGTTCATTCCTGTGTAAGTGGTCTGATAGCTGCTTAGCAACAGCTTTTTCTAGGATTTTAGAAATAAATGGCAGGTTGGATATTGGTCTATAATTAGCCAAGACACCTGGATCAAGACTAGGCTTTTTGAGTAAAGGTTTGATTACTGCAGTCTTAAAGGCCTGTGGTACGTAGCCTGATACTAGAGATAAATTTACCAAGTCCAATAAAGATGAGTTCATTAATGGCAGGGTGCCTTTAAGCAGTCTAGTTGGGATGGGGTCCAAGAGACACGTTGATGATTTCGATGAAGCAACTACTGATGTAAATTCAGAGAGATCTATAGGAGAGAAGCAGTCTAAACATAACTGAGGTCCTACAGATGATTCAAGAGCTACTGTAGTAAAAGATTCATTTATTGCAGGTATAGGAAGCATCTGCTGAATTTTATCTCTAATAGTTGTGATTTTATTTGTAAAGAAACTCATAAATTCATCACTGCTGAGAGCTAAGGGAACACTGGGCTCAACAGAGCTGTGACTTTTTGTCAGCCTGGCTACAGTGCTGAAAAGAAACCTGGGGTTGTTCTTATTTTCCTCGATTAGTGATGAATAGTATGCAGTTCTGGCTTTACGGAGAGCTTTTTTATATGTTAGTAGACTGTTTTTCCAGGCTAGAAAAATTTCCTCTAAGTTTGTGGAACGCCACTTCCTTTCCAGCCTTCGTGATGCCTGCTTTAAGGTACGAACATGTAAATTATACCATGGGGCTAGTCTTCTCTGAATCACTAACTTCTTTTTCAGAGGGGCTACAGAATCAAGCGTTTCACGCAGTGAGGTTACAGCGCTGTCAACAACATGATCAATTTGGTAGGGAGTAAGATTAAGGCAGCTGCCCTCCACTATGTTTATACTTGGCATAGATGCAAATAAAGATGGAATCATTTTCTTAAATTTATTAACAGCGTTGTCGGATAAACATCTGCTGTAGTGGAATTTTCTTCCAGACGCTGCATGATCCATCATTTTAAATTCGAAAGTTATTAAAGAATGATCTGACAAAACAGGATTTGGGGGAAAAATTATTAGATGTTCAATTTCGATGCCATAGGTCAGAACAAGATCAAGGGTGTGATTAAAACAGTGGGTGGGTTTATTAACGTTTTGAATGAAACCAATTGAGTCTAATATAGAATTAAATGCAATGCTGAGGCTGTTATTTTCAACATCTACATGAATGTTAAAATCTCCCACTATAATGACTTTATCTGATCTAAGCACTAAATCAGACAGGAAGTCAGGGAATTCAGTTAAAAACTCTGAGTAAGGAACAGGGTTTTTAGTTAGTTTAACATTCTTTCTTTAGAGTGTCAGGTCTGCGTAACTCTTTGCAACAATGTGCGCATAAATAATATTTAACAAGATAAATAGAATGTAACTGCTAATAATATTTTCCCAACAGTTTCATAGGTAAACTAAGGTTGTAGTGAGGTCCGGTCTGTGCTATGATGAAGTGAACTTTTAAGGGATTTATGAACTAAGCTATGGATCAGAGGATTATTTCACAGCAGAGCTATTTAACCGGTCGCCTTAGAAGCCTCCCTGTGCCTGGTTTGCCAGTGTTCGTCTCGCCATGTTGAGTTTCCCCCCGCGCTTTGCGTCACCATGCACGGCCAGTTGGTATAGTGGTTCCTGATGTATTTGCGTGTTGTGTTGGACAAAATGGTGACACCGGGATCTTAGTTGAGTTTTCATATATTCCCAGTACCCAAAACAAAATAACATGAAAGCACCTCCAGTGAACAGTCCGTCCGCACCAGCTCCTCTCCCACAGGAGTACCGTTCAGAAAGGGCGGCGAGCATGCTCACATATAACACAGAACATGAACTCAATTACAATTTGACATTCCTGGTACGTGGAAGAGTTAGCTTGAGTTCGACGAAGCTCTTTAGTTAGTTAGCGACACCAGTAAAAAGTTACGTTACAAACCTTTATGCATCAACACACTTGTATTACAGCCAAGGCAGTGACTTTTTACACCACTAGGTAGTGCAATAGCATCATTGTTTCTATGGGAAAATACTATTGAGTTGTACTGTTGTGTCTGATGTCAGCTAATGTAGCACTGCTGTGTTCCAACGCAGCACGCCATCTTTTCATTACGATCTGTCCTAACTACCGTAAGGTATAAGGCTGCCAGCCATTGTTGAACAATCATCTTTATTCTGTGGGCAACAAAATAAAGTGCCTGCTGCACATTCCACAATTCAAACAACTGCTGTGTCCACTGTGTGCTTTCTTTCCGCATCACACATTGCCACTTAACCCAACACTATCATCTTAAAACATAACGCAGAGAGTTCTGAAGCTGGGCATATAGAGGACTGGGACAGCACACGGAGAATCAGTCCATGAGGGTTACATGTATATAGCCTGTTATATTTGTAGACATTGGTGAAGATCTTAAGAGACACGGGTGGTTCAGTCTTTTATACTTTCAGATCTTCTGCCGTTCTCCACCGAAGCCTCCTGTCAAGCAAGTACAATAGTACGGGTTATGTATATGCGCTATATATCTACCCCACTTGACTGTATGCATGTCCTGTCCAAATTAATTTCTGGGTTCTTTAATGTTGCTGAACATCAAGATTTTCCCATTCAAGGTGTTGGATTCATTATGGGAAATTATATGCTTTCTTCTGCCCTGGACTCAATTATTCTTGATCCCAAGGTGAATTCTTTGTTATTCTTGACATGTGAATCCTTGAGGAAAGCTCAAAAGCATGTACTAGCTTACTAGATAATAGCTTAGTGTTTTCCAGAACAGTGTTCATTTTGACAGCAAATTTTGATCTAGTTTTAGTTATAGTCTTTTGACTAAAACGTAATTTAGTTGTAGTCATATTTTAGTCATCTAAATTATTGTAGTTTTAGTTCAGTTTTAGTTAAATATCACAGGCTTTTAGTCAGTGATTTAGGTTTTATATTTATTTGACTAAGATATAAAGGGTAATGAATTTTTAAAGTTTCCCTTAAACATCTTAAGTTATTTTCAACTAAATAAAATTTATTAACTTATGAAATGATATTCAATACAGTTTTCACATTTTTAAATAAAGAATTATTTATTTACCTGCCCTTACTTTATCATAAAAGCCCCTCCTCCAGGGCACTTTATCCTAGCAAATGCAGGCTACTGTTAAATACACATGTGATTTACCCAGGTCCGTTGATGAGAAGGTACACAGAGGCGGCTGGAGTGGTTCAGCTGATTTCAGGTTTTATTTAAACTATACAGAGCGCTCTGGAGATCAACCCTCATGGAACACACGGAGAGATCTGAACTCTAGGTGGAAACTATACAATATATAGTTGGCCACCGCCCAACCATACCAGTACTTTTCCACCTAAAGGAATTTAGTCTATTACCATATATGGAGTTGTTATTCCCTTATGTCTCCCCTATAGTAAAGAGCGGTGACCCTGTCACGTGTCTAAACATATAGGATTACACTATACTGCAGTACTAGTTACACAAAGTGTAACCCCCCCCCCACACACACACACACTTCCTACAAGTAGGCAATACAACGTCTGGGAGCTCAATGCTTCAATGTCTATCCAATGAATAAAGAAGAAAGGATTCAGAGCCATCTTTCTGCAAGTGCTGGAGGTGCACCACACCTTTGTACCTCATGTAATTGTCACTCAACAATAATTTTATAATATTGAAGAAGAGTCAATGGAACAGGATGAGCATTATTTTCAGCACATAACAACATACGCCATTCTCCACATCTGCCTTGGGGCTGGTGACACCATGGCCCCAGAGGATGAGCCTGAGGAGGATATGGTTGATGATGAAGGGGAGACAGTCAGTGGTGCTATAGTGATGTGTTTACAACTGTGAGCAGAGGTGTCTGAACTGGTGCAGGTATCACCTAACTATTTTAACAGTCAAGTAAAAGAAGTGTAAAGTTGTAATCCATGGCACATCCATGTTTATGTCTGTAAAACTCACCTCTGTATGAGAAGTATGTGGTGGTCAGAC
The DNA here is from genome assembly GCF_900324485.2 of Mastacembelus armatus. Taxonomy (NCBI): domain Eukaryota; kingdom Metazoa; phylum Chordata; class Actinopteri; order Synbranchiformes; family Mastacembelidae; genus Mastacembelus; species Mastacembelus armatus. Next base: position 13,744,122 of record NC_046648.1, read on the forward strand.
ATAGGTCCAGTAGCAGGCAAATTTCTTCTGGGTTGATGTTGCTCCTCGCAGAGAGGGTGCTGTCCTCTTAGTCTTCTCCTAACAGATGTTAAAGCATTGGTGGTGGGAATGTTGAAGAGTTGTGCACCTCCATTAAAGGAAAGCGGACACTCATTTGATGACAATGATGTACATATTTTGGACAGAGAAGAGAGATGGCTTGAGAGAGGTGTCAGAGAACCTATATATGTTCAAGTGATGAAACCCTCCTTGGAGGGCTGGGGTAGAGGGCTCAGACATAACCCGTCTTCAATCTAACAGGCTGCCTTTTCATCCACGAAATTAAGGAACACATCAAATGTCTTTCAGGGAGGACACACTCTGCAGCCAGTTGGTGAATTTGAGGGGTCACATGAGTCTACTATTATATCCTAATGAACCTAACGAGCCTGTTCAGACCAGATGTGAAGTGAAACCAACTCAGGAGTGTGGGTCTAATGAGTCTTTTTGGGCTAGGGGTTGAGTGAAACCAACCTGAAAGATACCATGTTTCCCTTAGACTGGTGAAGCTACTTGAAAGAGTAGTGAAACATTTAGACCTAAAAAAACTAGAAATCCAGTTGCCATGACTAAACCTCTCGATAACTTCACCTGGACAACTGAAAATCTTCACAGACTTGTAATCCCTTTGTATTTAAAATGTTAGCAGTATTGACTATTAAATTGTTCTATGTTAACATTTCTTTAGCAAACTTCAGATTGTGAGGCACTTTTTTGTATGTACTGTTCGTTATTCTTGCCTCTTTCTAAAAAAATCATAGTGATATGGCAGCCATGCACATGATGGACAATGGACCATGGAGAGGTGCATGTCAAAACACTCTGGAGACCATCCCTGATGATCCCTGAGTCAAAGCAACAGGTTGGTAAACTTAAACCTGCTTGGGAGTAGGCTTATTTCACATAAACAGGATTAGCTTAGATCTCGGCTTTATAAACGGAGGTGATACGGGAAGTGTGTTGCAGCCATGTCTTGCTGGTGCATGACTCAAGACTTTTCAGAGATCACGTTTATGCACATTATTTGAATGTGGTAAGAAAAATATTAATGTCAAGCTCATCATTTTACACACACTTATTCTGGGCCTAACACAACTGCATTTTACCATTGTGCAGGTGATTACAATGGGATCCTGCTTGGGGACAGGGGTTATGCCTGTAGGTAGTATTTTATGACCCCATTCCCTGACTCCAAACCTGTTACAATGCAGCTTTAGCCAGGACAAGGGCACATATTGAATGACCTTTGGGAAACTACAAAGAAGATTTCAATGTCTGAAAAGTCTGAGGGTTGCTTTTTTTTTTTTGTTGTTTTTTTTGATTAGCTGGATCATATCATCTGGGATGTGTCTTTTAATCTTGGATGTAATAAGTGACATATGAAGAACGGGCCCCAGAATATCTGTTGTGGCAGCGCATCCAGGTCCAGCAGCACCATCTGTAACTCCCTGCTCAGCTGTAAGATTATACAAATAAACTTAATTGTAATATTATATAGTTATATATTTATATCTATATAGAAGAAATTATTTGACTTTTAATATTTTGCAAATAGTAATATTATGTACATAGTCACAAAGATTGGAATAAATTAAATATCCATGAGAATAAGTGATAGTCAGAAATTCCTCTAGAAATGAGTTGCTTAGAATTCCTAATTTTGGTTAAAAAACAAAATAAAAAAGTGACCATCACAGCAAGCTGCCTGTGACAGTACTATAAAAACAAAACAAAAAATTGCAATACCTCCAAGAGATACCTCCAAGCTACTGCAGCAGAGGGTTTGGTAAACAGGCCGTCGTTCTGCCCCCGCCGTTTAATAAAGACCAATGTGCTCTGTAGAACAAAACACCATAGATAGGTTTTGCTTCACATCACCAACAAAAGCATCTTAAACTAGCTAAATCAACAAAATAACCAAGTTCAGTGAGCCATGTTACTAATTTGTACCAGATGTCGCTTATGATGAAATGCCTTCTCCCATGGCCCCTCAGGTACCCTGGGGAGGGTACAGAGCTGGTCCAGTGTTCCACCACCAAAACCACTGTTGCTCTTGAATCCAAGGTTCGATTAGTGGCTGAATTGTCCTCTCCAGTACCCTGATGTCTCCCGCTGTGTGGTGTGTTAAAACAACAACTCCAGACTATCTTTGGACAGGATTCTCATGACATTGTTTTTAAAAGTCTAAATGGCATGGCCCTATTTTATTTATTTATCTGAGCTCTTGCAGCCTTTCACCCCAGCCAGAACTCTGAGGTCTGCAGACCAGTTTCTTCTGACTGTGCCCAGGGTCAGGCTAAAGACCAGAGGAGACAGAACCTTCTCTGTGATTGGACCTGGTCTATGGAACAGGTTGCCTTTGCACATCAGAGCCATCCAGTCCACTTCAGCACTTTAAATTCTTATTAAAGAGGCACCTTTTCTCCTTGGTATTTGTTACTGGTTTTACTAGTTTTAATTAGCCTACTCAGTCTATTTGTGTTATTATATTTTTACTAGGTTGTATTTTATATAGTCGTAATTTTATATTTGGTATATTTTCTGAGTCATTTTATGTCTTTTCCGTCTGTATACATCCCTTTGATCAACTCTGGTTGTTTAAAATGTGCTTTATAAATAAATTTGACTTGACATCCAGAGTGTATGTGTGGAAACAGAAACATTTAATCCAGACTGTCAATCTCTGACCTGCATTCAGAGTTCTTCACAATAGTGTGTATGCATACTGTTTTCATTGCAGGTCAGAGACAATGGCTTAAAAAAAAACAATAAATAAAAAAGCTGTCTTATATAGACTATAGCTGCCGTTAAAAAGGCACTAGAGAAAATGTAGACGTGAACCCTAAAGGGGTTAAGGGTGACATAGGTCCTATGCCTATGTATTTAAGTCAGTGTGGACCGACATTATATAAAACACAAGTCTGTCTGCTTAGTGAGAAGTACAAGTTACTGTATAACTTGGCCTGAGAAGAGGAAACATTTCACTGGATCACCTGATTATCTGACCACATAACAGAAAAACTAGAACAAGAGGGCACCATTGCTATCCACATAATTTACATGTTTAATTATGGAAAATGTGATTCCCACTATTCTTTTCTTGTTATTTTCATGTCTGCAACTACTAACCATGTCAGTGTGTGCAGTGACAAACAGCTACATCACTAGATCTAACTATTCAATACATTTGTTTGATCCCAAATTTTTATAGTATGCTATAATTTTAGAAAAGTTATTTCTGAGGTTTTTAGGCCCAAATAAAATAACTTCTGTTTTCTTTAAATTTAAAAGTAGAAAGTTACTGGTTATCCAGGCCTTTATGTCAGTTAGACACACTTGAAGTCTGGTTAACTGGTTTGTGTTAACAGGTTTAATAGATAGATACAACTGAGTGTCATCTGCATAGCAGTGGTAATTAACAGAGTGCTTCCTAATGACATAGCCTAAAGGAAGCATGTACAGGGTGAACAGAATCGGTCCTAGCACAGAGCCTTGTGGAGCCTTGTGGAACTCCATAACTCACTCTTGCGGAAGGTTCATCATGGACATGAACAAACTGGAATCTGGCTGATAAATAGGATTGGAACCATTTTAACGCTGTTCCTCTGATACCAGTCACATGCTCCAGTCTCTGTAATAAGATGTTGTGGTCAGTGGTGTCGAATGCAGCACTAAGGTCTAGGAGGACAAGTATAGAAACAAGTCCATTATCTGAGGCTACGAGAAGATCGTTGGTGACTTTTAACAGTGCTGTTTCTGTACTATGATGTGCTCTAAATCCTGATTGAAAATCTTCAAATAGTTCATAAGTGGTCTGATACCTGCTTAGAAAACAGCTTTTTGTAGGATTTTAGAAATACAGTGGGTACGGAAAGTATTCAGACCCCTTTAAATGTTTCACTCTTTGTGTCATTGCAGCCATTTGCCAAAATCAAAAAAGTTAATTTTATTTCTCATTAATGTACACTCAGCACCCCATCTTGACAGAAAAAAACAGAAATGTAGAAATTTTTGCAAATTTATTAAAAAAGAAAAACTGAAATATCACATGGTCATAAGTATTCAGACCCTGTGCTCAGTATTGAGTAGAAGCACCCTTTTGAGATACTACAGCCATGAGTCTTCTTGGGAATGATGCAACAAGTTTTTCACACCTGGATTTGGGGATCCTCTGCCATTCTTCCTTGCAGATCCTCTCCAGTTCTGTCAGGGTGGATGGTGAACGTTGGTGGACAGCCATTTTCAGGTCTCTCTAGAGATGCTCAATTGGGTTTAGGTCAGGGCTCTGGCTGGGCCAGTCAAGAACGGTCACAGAGTTGTTCCGAAGCCACTCCTTTGTTATTTTAGCTGTGTGCTTAGGGTCATTGTCCTGTTGAGAGGTGAACCTTCGGCCCACTCTGGAAGAGGTTTTCCTCCAGGATATCTCTGTACTTGGCCGCATTCATCTTTCCTTCAATTGCAACCAGTCGTCCTGTCCCTGCAACTGAAAAACACCCCCACAACATGATGCTCCCACCACCATGCTTCACTGTAGGGATTGTATTGGACAGGGGATGAGCAGTGCCTGGTTTTCTCCACACATACCGCTCAGAATTAACGTGAAAAAGTTCAATCTTGGTCTCATCAGACCAGAGAATCTTATTTCTCATAGTCTGGGAGTCCTTCATGTGGTTTTTGGCAAACTCTATGCCAGCTTTCATGTGTCTTGCACTAAGGAGAGGCTTCCATCGGGCCCCTCTGCCATAAAGCCCCAACTGGTGGAGGGCTGCAGTGATAGTTGACTTTGTGGAACTTTCTCCCATCTCCCTACTGCATCTCTGGAGCTCAGCCACAGTGATCTTTGGGTTCTTCTTTACCTCTCTCACCAAGGCTCTTCTCCCACGATTGCTCAGTTTGGCTGGACGGCCAGGTCTAGGCTGGTAGTCCCAAACTTTTTCCATTTGAGGATTATGGAGGCCACTGTGCTCTTAGGAACCTTGAGTGCTGCAGAAATTCTTTTGTAACCTTGGCCAGATCTGTGCCTTGCCACAATTCTGTCTCTGAGCTCCTTGGGCAGTTCCTTCGACCTCATGATTCTCATTTGCTCTGACATGCACTGTGAGCTGTAAGGTCTTATATAGACAGGTGTGTGCCTTTCCTAATCAAGTCCAATCAGTTTAATTAAACACAGCTGGACTCCAATGAAGGAGCAGAACCATCTCAAGGAGGATCAGAAGAAATGGACAGCATGTGAGTTAAATATGTGTCACTGCAAAGGGTCTGAATACTTATGACCATGTGATATTTCAGTTTTTCTTTTTTAACAAATTTGCAAAAATTTCTACATTTCTGTTTTTTTCTGTCAAGATGGGGTGCTGAGTGTACATTAATGAGAAATAAAATGAACCTTTTTGATTTTGGCAAATGGCTGCAATGACACAAAGAGTGAAAAATTTAAAGGGGTCTGAATACTTTCCGTACCCACTGTAAATTCAGAGAGATCTATGGGAGAGAAGCAGTCTACACATAACTGAGGTCTTACAGATGATTCAAGAGCTACTGTAGTAGAAGTTCATTAGTAGTTCATTTATTGCAGGTATAGGAAGCATCTGCTGAATTTTACCTCTAATAGTTGTGATTTTATTTGTGAAGAAACTCATTCATCACTGGTGAGAGCTAAGCGAACACTGGGCTCAACAGAGCTGTGACTTTTTGTCAGCCTGGCTACAGTGCTGAAAAGAAACCTGGGATTGTTCTTATTTTCCTCTATTAGTGATGAATAGTATGCAGTTCTGGCTTTATAGAGAGCTTTTTTATATGTTAATAGACTGTTTTTCCAGGCTTGAAAAATTTCCTTTAAATTTGTGGATGCCACTTCCTTTCCAACCTTCATGATGCCTGCTTTAACGTACGGATATGTAAATTATACCATGGGGCTAATCTCCTCTGATTCGTTAACTTCTTTTTCAGAGGGGCCACAGTATCAAGCGTTTCACACAGTGAGGCTACAGCACTGTCAACAATATGATCAATTTGGTAGGGAGTGGGATTGCTGCCCTCCACTGTGTTCGTACTTGGCATAGATGTAAATAAAGATGGAATCATTTTCTTAAATTTATTAACAGTGTAGTCAGATAAACATCTGCTGTAGTGGAATTTTCTTCCAAATGCTGCATGACACAGACACAGAATGAGGGAAATACAAAGAAACAGCCAAATGCTGAAGGAGGAGGGGTGAAGAGGCTGAGGGCCGTAACACTGAGGTTTACATCAAAGTGGATGGGCACAGGTATTTGTTGAATGTTGGAGTCACAGATAACCTGTCATTCCCTGTTGTGCTAGGCCATGACCTACCAGTTCTCCTGGACCTAATTAATCCAGTTCAACGGTGTAATGCTGCTTTAACCAGGTCCCAGTCGAAGAGAGTGGAGGACCCAGTGCAAACTTTGAGGGGGTTGCCTTTTTTTGATGCCATCTAAACCTCATAAATCTCGTAGGCAGAGGCAGCAGGAAAAGTTTAAGTACACGGTGGTGTCTCCCCCTGTTGCAGGTCCTGAGTTACTACTCGGTTTTGAGATCTCTGACAACATAAGCCAGTTGCAACAACAGGACTCAAGCCTAGCTGAATGCCTAAGTAAAGCAAAAAGAGGGGTTGGGGACTGATGGGGTTAACACTGAGGACTATATTCTAGAGCCTAGGTCACTAACAGGCGGACCGCGGTCCGGGTGCGGACCCAAAAGCTGCCCCTGTACCCGTACCTACAGTCAAAAGAGAAGGTTATGATTTAAAACCTAACGGCGCTTTTATTTCCACCAGCTTTTGTAGACTTTACAGTAGTGGAAATGCACAGACACGAGTTGAGCCATCAAACTGTAATACTTTGTAAAAGCTAGACAAATTCAATACAAAATCATTCTTATAACATTTATTTAAAGGTATTTTACAACATCAAAGGTCAATTTTCTGAAACAAGGCCTAGCACTTCATGAACAAATCAGAGTTTAGTTCAAAGTTCAATATGAAAAGTTTGAATGCAATCCTTTTTACAGATCTGGGCTACTACATAACATCCCACTTGTCAATGCTACAGGGGAATATAAATTTCCGCTCCCTTCTGCCTGTGCCTCCAAGTTTTTGTGGTGTGGGTAGTTTCTTACGCACATCTTCTCTAGGGATGGCTCCTTCATCATTTTCTTTGAAAGTGAAGATGGGTTTTCCATCCAAAGACTTCTTACTACTTCACCTTAGAAACTTTGCATTGATGTCGGCACCATCTACCTTCTCAACCAATCCAATGCAGTTGTAGTATTTGGTTTTGCCTGCAAAGTTCACAATGACAAAGTCCCCAGTAGACAGATCCTTGCATCACAATTTATCCATCATCATCATCATTCTGGACATCTGAACTCTCATAGTCAGTGGTGTCGTTAAGTGGAATGGAAATGTCACTATCTTCTGAGCTACTGGAGACAACCACTTTCTTTTTTGGTTTGGTTGGTTTATTCCCTCTCTTGTTATTTTCACTGCTTTTCTTCTTTTCACCCCTTTTCTTTTCTCTGTCATTTGTGTTCTCCAGGTCATCCCCTGCTTCATCATTGTCAGTGGTGTCATTAAGTGGAATGGCCATGATGCTTTCTTCTGAGCTACTGTACACAACCGTTTTCTTCATTTTCTTGAGTTTAGTTTGATTTTTTTTTGAGAGCCCTTTTCATCTGCCTTTCATTCTGTTTCTTTTCCTTTTCAGCCATTTTATCTTCTCTTTCTTTTTGTGCCCTCTCCAGTTCCATCTTCTCAGGTGTGTCAGTTATGATTTTTGATTTTATTTTCTTTCTTTTCATTCTGGGCTTTCTTGCTGTGGCTTTTGGCAAGGGAAGTATGTCTTGTAGAGATACATAACCCAATTGGGCAGAACCAGTTAAACCACTTGAAAAATATTTATAAGTTGGGGTGAGTTGTGCCACTGGCACAACTTAACCCAGGCCCTTTGGCACAAATCACCCCAAACCCACCATTTTGGAAAAAATGCATCATCCAGCAGAGCTAACATCATGCTAGCTGTATAGACTCATAGTGTAGTTTACCAAAGCACTAAAACATGTGTGAAATGTTTTCAAACTTGTCTATAACTGTTCAAACACGATAATCAACAAAACATGATCATAAAAATTTTACTTTGAGAGGCAAAAAACTGTTTTTTGAGCTTAAATGTGTTTACCTCCCATGCAATAAGGTTCTCCTCTTTGCAGGATGAGTGAAATGGCTGAGTTTTCAAAAAAAATTGGTCAATTTCTTCTATGGTTCCCTAGAAACAGGGGGTGGCACAACTTACCCTATGGCACAAATCACCCCACTCTCCCTAAACATTATGACTCTACAGTGTAAACAGAGTTAGAGGGAAGTTACACATGAAAAGACGGTTACAAAGAAAAAGAAAAAAGGTGATACATGTAGAAAACAAAGGGAGAGAAAAATAAGGAACAAATGGCACCCTCCAAAAAAAGAAAAGTGGACAGCGAAAATAGAGCATTTAATCTGGAATGGACAGACTCATTTCTGTTCATACTTCCCACTGGGAACACTAAACCAGTGTGTCTCATATGTTCACTTATTAAAAGTGCCAATGTGAAACGCCATTATGAGACACAACATAAAATTATGAATTAATTTGATTTGACAGTGAGGTATTGATTACATGCAAAACTACTAGGCTACTTAAATATATATCACACTAACTAGTTAGACATTATGATCTTCCAGACCTTTGCTTCAAGAAATTTTCTCTAACTGGACCTCTTTAAATTTTAGTTGAATACCCCTGTTCTAGAGAATGGGATTCTTTATCATTGCCATAAGTCAGTGAGACTTAATGGTGTCAAAAGGTAGCCAGGGAGGTAGTTCTGGCTCTGGGGCATTCCATTTCCTGGGCTGGCCACTTGGGGAAACATAAAACTGTAGCACGGATCCAATGCTACTTTCACTGGCCTGGTTTACGTAAAGATGTGGCTCAATTCTGCAGGAGTTGCCCTCAATGCCAACAAACATCATCTCAGTTTCCCACCAGAGTTCCTCTCCAACCTCTCCCAGTAATCAGCACACCATTTGAACGTCTTGGAATGGATTATAGGCCCTAATCCATGGGGATTACTGAGGTCTCCCAGAATGAATGGTGTAACCCCATTGCTCTAGTCCCAAAGAAGCATGGCACACTTAGATTCTGCATTGATTTCAGATATTTGAATGCAGTTTCTAAATTTGATTCCTATCCTACACCATGTATTGATGAACTCATCGATCGGTTAGGCAGAGCAAAGTACCTTACCACTATTGACCTCTCTAAAGGCCATTGGCAGGTCCCTCTGACGCAGCAGTCTTGTGAGCCGAAGGCCTTTCGGACTCCATGGGGACTTTTTCAGTTTACAGTCATGCCATTCGGGTTACATGGTCTGTTTAATTAAGGCTAGCCTTTGTCTACATAAAGCCTCTGTTGTGTTTCTTAGGTAAGGTTGGTTAGGTCTTTTGTTCAGTCTTGAGTTCTTGTATGTTTAGTTGACCTCATTTTGTGTTTAGGGCTCTAGGTTTTTTAGGACTCTAGGTTTTTGAAGTAATGTTTTTGATTTTGTTGTTTGCTTACATTTTTAAGTTTGAGATTAATTTGGCAATTATCTTAAATTGGAAATAAATCCATTTCTTTTGCTTTCCACACTTGGTGTCCTTGTGCCTTACTGCTTGGTCCCTGACACTATCTATCTAAAAATGCTGAGGATGGAGCTGCCAGCCAAGAGGAGACGAGGAAGGCCAAAGAGAAGGTTCATACTTGTGGTGAAGGAAGATTTGCACTAGGTTGGTGTGACAGAGGTAGATACAGAGAACAGAGTGAGATGAAGACAGATGATCCGCTGTGGCAATGCCCTAAAAGGAGCAGCTGAAAGAAGATGATGTGCTGTGCCTGTCCTGGTAAAATCTTTCATTTTATTGCATTTGTTACTTAATAACATTAATTGTGATGATTTGAAACTAGAAACAGGCCTCTTGCCTGTCATTCATCCACATTATTCAACACAACACAGGGATACCTAACTAGCCAGTTTTGTGGTGGCTAATTGAGCTTAGTTGCATCAAGAGTAATGTACCAGACCTTTGAGGTGAAGAGGGAGCTGAGCCCAAAGTCAAAGATTTAAATTTACCTGTGAGTCTACGTTCCAAACCTCAACTATGGTCACAAGGTGTCATGATCCACACCTTGCACTTCCTGTTTGTTTTATTTTGAAGAGGATCATGGCAGGATCTTGTTTTGGTTCTTTGTTTGTCACTTTACTTTGACCCAATTAGCCCATTGTTTTCACCTGCACCTCGTTTTCACCCCATGCCTTTTTATACGCCAGTTTGTGCCTTTGTCCTTTGCCAGGTTGTCTGTTGCCTAACCCTATGGCCCACGTCTTCACTTTTTGCCAAACTCTCTCTGTTGCTGAGTCCTCGTTGGTTTCTGTTTTTGTTTGACGCCTGCCGCCTTCCCAGTCTGCAGCGGAATCTTCCACCATGATGGTGGAAGATTCCGCTCGCCTTCTTCGGACCACTGTCTTAGAGACCAAGGACATCAGGGAAGTGCCTCATGTTTAAGACTTACCTATGTTTTGACAAGGACCTATGCATTGTTATATTACGCCGAGAGAGAAGTGCCTGACTCTTTTTGCGCTCTTTGTTTTTGTGTGTTCCGACTGGAGTAGGACTGAGGGACCTGGCGTATGAACTCAGAGATCCTCGGTTACGAGAGTTTTTTGTTTCTCTGCCTCAGTGTACCTATGAACACAACTGCCTGATGTTTTCTTGCCTCACTGATCTTTGTCACGTCTTGCTCACCGCCACCATCTGCTGGACATTGCCAGTTATATTGACTACTGCAATAAATGACTTTTTTTTTTCTTCTTCACTCCCGTGTTCTGTTGTGGATGAAGTTTGCTCCTGACCTTGCTCAGTTCATGACACAAGGTTTGGGTAGTGTCCAATGTGAGGGAAATTAACACCTTGACGGACAGCATGTCTGTGTGGAGGTAATAGACAATATGTCTGCTACCTCCATGTCCTGTGTTAATTCAACAAAACCTTTTGTTGAGGGCTTTGTATTCATTGGGAAGCAGACAAAAAGTCATAGAGACACTAATTAAATTACATATGCCATCCTGCCGGCATGATTTACATGTGAGTGACTGATGTGTAAAATTAACGCTGTTTAATTGATATAAAAGCTGATCATTTTCTGTGTTCGTGGTCAATCGGTATTGACCCGTTCTGCAGACTGTATGGTCTGTTGTGACTCTGTTGCTTTGCCTATAAAATTTGCCTCCAAGTGCTTTTTTGCCATGACAGTTTTTTTTTTCTCTCCAGAAGAATGAGATTGTGAATACAGCCAGCCAAAGTGTGTTTCTTTCAAAAGGTGGCTGGTTTCAGTCTTAGAGCTAAGGTGTGGAATTTAAACATCTATAGAGAGCTTGGAGTATTATTTGATGTCTAGCTAATAATTGTAGAACTGAGTATCAAGGTACCAAATTATTTATCAATTAAATAATCAATTTATCAATTATCAAATAATAATGTAGGAGTCATGAATATAGACAAATACAACTATTAAAACTGTTCATACAAACATTTCCCTTCAATTTCCACAGGGAACAATTTACACAATTACTTCCTGTAATTTAAAATAAAATGTTGAAAAAGTGCAGAAAAGTTGATGTCAGGTAGGATGATTATTAGTATGCTAATGCACCTTGTAGAAAGGAAGAATATAGGTCTATTCTATACAGGGAGAAGATGAGCATCTGCAAGTTCCTATATCCACAACCCCAGCCTTTATCCCCCTCTGAGGAGCAGTAATGGTCAGTGTCAGCACACCACACATGGACACAGACTCTGCATTCAGTCTGATGACCACACCTAGGTAGAAAGGTGAAAAAGGTGCATGTTAACACATTCAGCTCAGTATATTAAACAGTTCAGCAATGTTATTAACACACAGCTAAACCAAAAGCTGTGAGATCTGACTCTGCTTAACATACATAAAAGGTGCCACCAACATCAATAACTTATTGTAAAACAACTACAATATGGCCATCCAAAACAGGAGGGACATGTCATTGTTTTTTTTTTTAATTCAACAAAATCCATTTTAATGCTGTAATACACTGTGTACAATATTTTATTTACTTGTTCACGCACTGACACCTATAAAATGAGTATCATTCTTAATGATAGGGTATTATGAAACCTTTCTTGCATCGGTATACCATGTAATGCTATTTAGTAAGTAAAAAAGGTAGTACCAATTCTGTTTTCTGGGAACAGTTTGAAATTGAGGAATCTGTTGTAGAGTAGATCAGAAACTTTACATTACAAAAAACAACATTACAAACTAGCTAACATCACAAGTCTTTTTAAACACATTTAATTTGCCATATCCCATGAAATATCACATTGTTACTCAATGTAACCCGGGGTTTGCTTATCCACTGTGCCTAGATTTAACTAGCTGCACAATCGACCATTTACTGGTATTTAGTTTATACAAAAGTGCACTGTAAAATGTGGGCTCTTATTTGTTACTATAAAGTGCATTGTTTTGAATTAACGGAAACGATTTTTTTTGTTCCATTGTGGGACAGAATAATGAGCAATGGAAAAAGAAAATTGTAACAGCAACAAATATACACATTCATACAAATTATTTAAATAGTAGAAGTGGCAGTATCACCTAGATTTAGAAGACTGAATAAGTAGCATTTTACTGGTTTAGTAATCTCTCTGTGCTAGGACCGATTCTGTTCACCCCGTACATGCTTCCTCTAGGCTATGTCATTAGGAAGCACTCTATTAATTACCACTGCTATGCAGATGACATTCAGTTCTATCTATTAAACCTGTTAACACAAACCAGTTAACCAGACTTCAAGCATGTCTAACTGACATAAAGGCCTGGATGACCAGTAATTTTCTACTTTTAAATTCAGAGAAAACAGAAGTTATTGTATTTGGGCCTAAAAACCTCAGAAATAACTTTTCTAAAATGATAGCTACTTTGGATGGCATAGTCCTGGCTTCCAGCACTACTGTGAAAAACCTTGGAGTTATTTTTGACCAGATCTCTAGAACTGCCTTCTTTCACCTGCGCAACATTGCCAAAATTAAAACATCCTGTCTCAAAATGATGCAGAAAAACTAGTCCATGCATTTGTTATCTCAACGCTAGATTATGGTAACTCATTACTATCTGGATGTCCCAGTATCTCCATAAAATGCCTCCAGGTAATCCAGAATGCCGCAGCCAGAGTCCTGACAGGAACTAGCAAGAGAGATCATATTTCTCCTATATTAGCTTCTCTTCATTGGCTCCCTGTGTTACGCCCGGCCTAGGGGTTACCGGAGCGTAACACGATGTGGAGTTTTCCTCCAACCTCTTCCACTCTCAACCAACACAGAAATCTGAATTATGATTTACGAAATTTTTATTCTGTCAAAAACACAGAATACAATACAGAATGTTCAACAAAACACAAACGCTAAGTTAGCCCTACTCAAACAAAAACGCTAGATTTAGCCCTACGGTATCAAACAAACGAAAATCGATAACAGAAACGCTACGATAGCCCTACGATATCTAATCTAAAGAAAACAACACAAAATCACAGGTAGTTAGCCTGGAACTACTAAAACAAAACAGGAGAAAACAAAACACAAACGTAGCCTAAGAATCTAAATACTGCTAATCATAAACAAAGAAAACACTATCAACACAAAATCCTCTAATCGAAACAAATACTAACTCTGAACTTATCTAATACGATTTTTTTGTCAACGGTTGTTTGGGAGTGATCAAGATGGGAGAATCACTCTCCTGAACAGCAGTCCGTGGGCTTCTTATCGTCCTTCCGGAAGGCTGGACCAATCCCGGAACCCCAATCCACGGGTTCGAACGGACCAATCCCACGGGCCTCTGGACTTCACGCCCCCTCCTTCCTTCTTCCACACATACACACACACGAAATGGGGAGGGGAGAGCCAACAACACACATAATGACCACTAGGGTCATAACACCTGTAAAATATAGAATAGAATTTAAAATCCTTCTTCTCACATACAAATCCCTTCATGATCAAGCTCCTTCATACCTTAAAGACCTCATAGTACCATATTATCCCAATAGACCACTTCGCTCTCAGAGTGCAGGTCTACTTGTGGTTCCCAGAGTTTCCAGAAGCAGACTGGGAGGCAGAGCCTTTAGTTATCAAGCTCCTCTCCTGTGGAACCAGCTCCTAGTCTGGGTTCAGGAGGCAGACACTCCCTGTACTCTTAAGGCTAGACTTAAAACCTTCCTCTTTGACTAAGCGTATAGGGTTGGCTTCAGGTAACCCTGAACCACCCCTTAGTTATGCTGCTATAGGCCTAGACTGTCCCAGGACCATCGGTGCACTGAGCTCCCCTACCCTAACCCCCCCTTCCCTTCCCGTCTCTTCCTCTCCTCCCACCTCACATGTATATTCCACCATTTAATGTCACTAACCTTGTGCTCTCTCTCTCTCCCCTAGTTTGTGATCTCTCCCTCTCTCTCTGTTCTCTCTCTCTGTACCTTCTGCAGGTGTCCCTGGTCCTGGAGCTGTATATCGCTGATGTGCAGTTACCGGCCCCACCAACCTGCAGTGTCCATTTGTTGTGTATTGTTTCTGTTCTTTTCTCTCTGCTCTATCCACTCACCCCAACCGGTCGAGGCAGATGGCCGCCCAAACTGAGCCTGGTTCTGCTGGAGGTTTTTTCTTCCGTTAAAAGTTTTTCCTCTCCACTGTCGCCAAGTGCTTGCTCATAATGGTTTTTAGTTTTACTTTTTGTAAAGTGCCTTTCAAGAAGAAGACTTCAAAGCATAAGGTTTGCATAAATTGTCAAAGTCAGTGATAGGAATGACTGTGTTGAGTGACTGATTGGACTGAACCTACAGAAACTTTGTTAAATTCCTTTAAACTGGCAGCATGTCTGTGTTGCATCTGAAGAATTATGATTGCAGGGCACATATAAACATACCTGGAGTTTTCGTTTTGCCATCATCAACACCTGAGGTCAGAGACTCCATCATCTCAGCCCTCTTAAAGTGAAACTACAGGGCCCATGAGGCCCCTAGAAACAGCTCTGTCCATGGTCCTTTCCATCTGTCTGCGGTATCCCCCTCTCCTGTTTACGCCAAACTGCCTCTACACAGTCAACATTTCACACAGGTGAGTCAAGTTGATAAACTGGAGCGCTGTGAAAGCTCAAGACTGAAAATTGTTACAAAAATACTTTTGATTGCATACACAATTATCCAGGATGGATATTGAAAGCTGTAAATTGAATTTCAGAGCATCATCTCAATGACAGGACAAACAAATAACAGCCAGTTTTACAAAATAACTCACAACAACACTAAAACCACAGAAGAAATTGATTATTCAATTTTCTGTGGCCCTGAAACTTTAGAATTTGGCTGCATTAAAGTTGAAATGTAAATCTTAAATCCAATATCTATCCACATCAATCTGTATAAAGGACTGTAGTGACAACAGTAAGAACATTAGATTTACTGTTGCTGGAAACACTGCTGTCAGGGTTATTAGGTCATACTAAGTCAGTTATAGTATCACAACCCATAACTCAAATGTCTGAAAATATGTAGAAATATGTAGTCATTTTATTCAACTTAATTTCAGGTGTAAAAATGGTGTTACTTTTGGCTGTGTCTTTTCTAAAATTCTCTTTACTATTGGCTGCTAGGACAGAATACCAGTATGTAGTATGCCAAGTGTTTAAGCAGGGTATAAGGACAATAGTATGGATACAATTTTACACTGTTTGGGGAATATAAATATGAACCTTCAAATTAGTGATGGAAGTCAACTTCCATTAATTTGAAATCCAACAAAAAACATGACCGAACACTTGTGGCATGACCAATAGGTAATCTGTAGTATAGGAACCAAACCTGCAGCTTCTTGAACTCCTCTTTCTCCTGCTGGGCCTTGTCATGGCTCCACATTTGTTCCTCCTCCTGCTGAAGCTTTCTGGCAAGCCTCAGGTCTGAGCCAAGGCTTCCTGCAGCAACAAAGGTAAAACCTAAAGTTTAAGAAAGTGTTACTTGAATGTGCGTCAGAGACAAATAAAACACAAGAAAATATTTTTAAATACTATAGAGGGAAATTACTTAATTACAGCATAAATATATGCCTACCTCCGCAAGTCACAGTTGCCCCTTGGTTTAAATGCAGGTCCACATGTTCCTGCAGAAAGAGGCTGTGTCACTGGTAGAAAATTCTATCACATCACCAGTGTGCTGACAAGAGCTTTCATGCTGAGTCATGCTGAGCCAACCAAAAGGACACTATGCTATGCAAGTTTTTAAAAAAAGTGGAGAACAAGACACTTGGGGATGTGACGGCTGATGATGTCAAGACTGACTCTGAACAAACAGTCATTGAATAAAGAGACATCACATCACGCAGGTATCCTAATTTTAAGAACTCCACCACATTATCATAATCTCCACAATCACCACAATCTCTCCTGACAGGTTTGACATTTGTGGAACTTGTTTGTGTCACCATAAAAATTTGACTACACATTGCAGAGTACTGATTACTGTGTGCTGATCAACAGGTAGGGAGTAGAGAGACAGAAAAGTTACCTTCAGCAGAGTGCTGTTCCTGTAGATGCAACTCAACATGCTCCTGCAGGTTGAAACAGTTGCTGAACACTAGAGCACACATGCGGCAGGAAAACATCATCTCTGTAACAAATACAAGACAAACAAACTTGATGCTGACTTTTACATTTGAAATATAATTTAAAACTTTGAATTACCTTTTTTTGATGAGGACTGCTGATTCTGTTTAGGCATGTTGTGCTGAAAATTGCTGTCCTCATTACAGTGCCTGACAGACTCCTGTCTAACTTCAGGGCACAGGGTTGTCAGTCAAAGCAATGGGTTCAGTCTATCCAGGTGATGAACAGTCCCAGACCCAGAGACTTTACTTTCACAATCCTACATAATGTCTTAACATTACACCTCAGAGTATCAATAAAATTGTGTTCAAAATATTAACTACAGAAAAGTACACGTTTAATGAGACAAAATTACTGGACTGCTGTTAATTTTAGGAAGGCATGGAGTAAAGGTGAACTTGGTGCAGTAATTCCAGCTACTAGACTTTTAATTATTCCACATGCTTACACACAGCTATCTCTCTTAAAGGGGCCACACCACTCGTGCAACAATTGCCATTACTATCGTAAATAAGTGGATTTTTAAAAATGAAACTTGGCATATTATGTCAAGCATATCACTACCACCAAACAAAATGTGGACAGTTGAAAAAATGTGACAGCAACAATAGTGTTTTATATAATGGTGTATGACAGACCACATCTAACGTAATGTCACACAGTCCATAGTTACATTCAGCACTTTAATATAGCGTTACATTATACCCTTTTGTCTAAATATGTTGGAAATCTACTCACAGTAAACGCACTGAACTCGGCGTTCAAAAAGAAGACAATGTGGTCGCTTTCCTTTCTTCGCTGCGCTTTAGTTTCTATGAACGCATGGCTCAGGCGCCGCCATCAAACTACAAGACATCCGCTCCCTCCTTTCATAGTAAAATAACTGCCAGTGAGGAAAACAATGTTACTGAAAATTTTGTTTCTTTCTTACTTCTCCTTGTGTTGTTTTAGACATAGCAGCATGGGGTAAACGAATTGTTTAAAACCACAATGGTTAGGCTTAATTCCCGTATCGATGGGTCGATGTTATTTCTTCTGCAGGGATTTGTTGTTTTTTTTTTTTTGTTTTTGCCTTGAGATGATTGTGTTGTGATTTGGCGCTATACAAATAAAATTGAATTGAAATCCAAACATCTGCAGGTGATATTCAGCTGCAGAATTCAATTCAATTTATTTGTATAGCGCCAAATCACAATACAATCATCTCAAGGCACTTTACAAAAAACAAAAAATCCCAAAAAATTCCATATGAGCAAGCACATGGCGACAGTGGAGAGGAAAAACTCCCTTTAATGGAAGAAAAAACCTCCAGAACCAGCCACAGTTTGGATAGAGGAGAGAGAAAAGAACAGCAACAATAATAGGCTGGGTCTATCACACCAGGCAGGACCCCAGGTGCAGGCTGTGCAAATATGCCCCTGAGACAATCCAGCACATAACAGCAGGTTGTAAGATGTTAGCAGGCAGGGCATACATGGAACGCCATAACCGCCCAGGCCCTGTGCACAAGATTGATAGAGGCTGGGGTCTACCACACCAGGCAGGACCCCAAGTGCAGGCTGTGCAAAGATGCCCCTGAGACAATCCAGCACATAACAGCAGGTTGTAAGATGTTAGCAGGCAGGGTATACATGGAACGCCATAACCAAGTGGCCGGCATAGTGTACAGGAACATCTGTGCCGAGTATGGGCTGGAGGTCCCAAGGTCAAAATGGGACATACCTCCAAAGGTGGTGGAGAATGACTGAGCTAAGATCCTGTGGGACTTCCAGATACAGACCGACAAACTGGTGATGGCTAATCAACCGGACATAGTAGTGGTGAACAAACAGCAGAAAAAGGCCATAGTGGTAGATGTAGCAATCCCAAGTGATAGCAACATCAGAAAGAAGGAATATGAGAAGCTTGAGAAATACCAAGGGATGAAAGAAGAACTAGAAAAGATGTGGAAGGTAAAAGCAATAGTGGTCTACCCAAACTGGGAGAGTGGCTCCAACAGATCCCAGAAACAACATCAACCTCTGATGTTGTTTCAGGGATCAGTCCAGAAGAGCACAGTGCTAGGAACAGCTAAGATATTGCGAAGAACTCTCAAACTCCCAGGCCTCTGGTAGAGGACCTGAGATTGAGGAAAACACACACCACCCATAGGGATGAGAAGGGAAATTTTTTTTATATGCTACTCTGTTTAGTCAGTATATTGTGAAGGGGGTGTTCATTATTGTTCAATATAGAAAGCAATTTCCTCCACATCTGCTGCTCCACCACAGTTCTGAGAGGGTCCAGCCCCCTGCCTAGCACAGAACTGGCCTTCTCCACCAGTTTGTCCAGGCACCTACAGTTTCTGTCCATAATGCCACTCCCCCAACAGACAGCAGCATAGAGCAGTGTACTTGCCATGATGGTGTGGTAGAACATGCATAGCATGTCACTGCAGACATTGTACAAACCAAGCCATCTAAAGAAGAAGACAATTGCCTTTTTCTGTGCACCGCATCCACATTGGCAGACCACTCCAGTTTTTCCTCCAATACCACCCCCAGGTACTTGAAGGTCTGCACAGTCTCCACTAGGTCCCTGTACTCCTCAACCCGTCCACTGCACACACATGCCACAACAGCTGTATCGTCAGAATACTTCTGAATGTGGCAAGACTCTGAGTTATACCTCAAGTCCGATGTGTAGACTGTGAACAGAAAAGGAGCAAGAAGAAGCTCCTGTGGAGTCCGAGTGCTACATTCCAGTGTCCCAGAAACACATCACAGAGACAAGAAACACATCACAACACATACTGTGGTCTGGATGTCAAATAGTCCATTATCCATGATGTCAGGGAGGGGGCCACCCCCATACATAGAAGCTTGTCTCTCAGTATGGGAGGCTCTATAGGGTCATTCTCCAACTACTGAAGAATTTGGGTCCCTGGCAGAAATAAGAAAAACAAAAACACATTTTTCATTTTTTATTTTTGACACACCTACTTGACACTAAGATGAACATACAAAAAATAAATGATAGATCAATTATTATTTTTATTCTAAAAAATATGGTTTTGTATAACTGTTTTTTGCTATATTTCCTTTGTCCCTGGACCAGATTTTGTACATTCAATCCTCATAATATTGAGTTCAATTTTGATCTAACAGTAACTTTATGGACAAATGACACATAAATTCCTTATTTTAATGAAATGTATCATGTGTTTGTGAGATAGATTAGTATTTTATGTATTTTTCATAAAAAGAACACCTGTCCCTTGGGTCACTGTCATTTCCACCACACACCACAAAATGCAACTTTAGTTTTGTTTTTTTTAAACACTATGTACTTGCAACCACAGCAATTGTCATGTGACAGTAGAGCACATGCCAGGACAGCATAGTTAGCTCCATGGAAAGAAGGGAAACAAGAAAAAAATCAAGGTAAATGTTTGCAAAACCAGTGTAGGTTTATTGGTCGTCATTTCCAAACAGCTCATATTTCCTTTGAATGTACAAATAATGAGAAAAATAGCATTTATTATTGTGTACTTTGAGTATATTTAATGCTAACTCTAAAACAGAGATTAGCATTAGCATGAGATTTTTTAAAAAAATCTTAGACATTGTCATTTCCACAACAGTCATTTCCATCACTTTGTTTATTGTGATGGAAAAGACATGCTGTAATGGAAATGACAGTGTCACGGTTATAAATGTTTTCATTTGGCTTATATAACTTAAAATGCTGTGTTTTCACTTAAATAGTTATACAAAACACAACTTCAACACTTCAACAATTGTGTATACACTTAAACTACAAGAATAGAATAGATACTTAAAGGTGGCACCGTCTGTTCTTTAGATGGCACGCAAGACCACAGCAGCGAGATCAAAAGCATACAGAGAAAGGATTAAATCAGATCCACTTAAATACCAAGAGTTTCTCAGAAAAGACAGAGAAAGATACTTGAAAAAAAAAGAAAAAGGTGTTGTCAAATCTGTGGCAGAATTGAAACACAGAGAGAAAAGAAAAGTTAGAAGACAATGGCGAACTTCTCAACAAAACAGACGCAGAAGGTTGAAAAGACTGGCTGTAGTTGAGAGTTTTATGGCTGGAACAACACCACCACAGTCACCAGAAGACATTGGTATTGATCCAGAATATGCCTCACCAGGTAACTCCAGCTCCACTGATCCACCCGAAACACCTCAACTGCCTGCACCTAAAATCTGTGCACAGAGAAGAGGGAGGAAAAAGGTGGCAAAGACAAGGGCAAAGGTCTACAGAGATCTTTATGCAACTACTGTGAAGCTTGAAGATGCTTTACGGAAGGTAGAAAAATACAAGAAAAGATGTGACCGACTTAAGAAGAAAATGGAAACGGCCAATTCCCCAGAGCTCAAAACCAAACAACAGATGAAGCAAAGAACAAAGGATTTAAAAAGAACTCTCCTGTTTCAGAACACAATTATTTCACAGATAAAAAAGAAATACCAAAATATGCACACTGCTAGAGATCGTCAAGTGATCTCCAAAGTTGTAGCTGGTAAGCTTCTGAAGAAATACCGCTTGCTCTGCTTTGCCAAAAAGGAGTTTGGGTTCTCACCTAAGCTGATGAAAACAAATGTGACAAGGGCCATCAAACTCCAGTACACCCGAAAAATGCAATGTAACAAAATCAGCAAAGAAGTGGAGGAAAAGATAACATCATTTCTGGAGCGTGATGACAACAGTAGGATAACAACAGGAAAGAAGGAGACAATTACAAAGAGCAAGAAAAAAATGCAAAAACATTTCCTTGTTGAGTCCATGAGAATACTTTATCAGAAATTTAGAATGGAGCATCCTGAGATTGCAGTTTCTTACAGCAAATTTTGCAAAAAGCGACCTTTCTGGATTGTTAAACCAACAATCAAGGACAGAGACACATGCCTTTGCAAAATACACGCAAACCTCCAGTTTATGGCAGACAGACTGTTTTATCACAAAGTAACAAAAAGTGCCAAACTCAATGACCTAATGGAGTCTGTGGCATGCACAACTCCAACAAAGGAGTGCATGTACAGGGAGTGCCCTGACAGTAAGGACAAGGAACTGCCGACCTCTGACTTTGATGCAGGAGAGCAAACCTGGTGGTTTGAATGGAAAAGCAAGGTCGAGGAGAGGGAGAAGGCTGGAAAAGATGGAACAAAAGAAAAATTTAAAGCTCACCTCACAGTCAAGGAAAAAGTCCATGGAACTATACAGACACTGCTGGATGATTTTTCAGACCAACTTAACAAAAAAATGGGAAAACACATCTACAACATCATACATCAGTATTCTGCTCTCAGGGCCCTGAAGGAAAATATAAGCGGAGATGATATTGTCTTGCAAATTGATTTTGCAGAAAACTATTTATGTAAATATGCAAATGAGATCCAAGCAGTACATTTTGGTGATTCCCACAGACAGGCCACTCTCCATACAGGTGTGGCTCACACCAAAACTGGGGTGGTGTCTTTCTGTTCCATTAGCTCATCAATGCGCCATGACCCATCAGCTATCTGGGCTCATCTCAACGCAGTGCTCCCCTACCTCAAAGCACTGAAACCAGCAGCAACCACACTGCATGTCATCAGTGATGGGCCAACCACCCAGTACAGGTCCAAGAAAAACTTCTTTTTCTTAAGCAAAATTCCCTTTCAGATTGGATTCAAAAGGATCACATGGAACTTTCTGGAGGCGGGACATGGAAAAGGCCCAGCTGATGGGATTGGTGCAGCTGTTAAACGGCAGGCTGACTCAATAGTGGCAAACGGCATTGATCTTCCAAATGGAAGGGTGCTGTATGAGGAACTCTCAAAACAGCCATCTAATGTGAAGCTGATGTATGTCACTGAGAAGGAGATTGAGAAAATGGACAGTCTCCTTCGTGATGGCCTGCAGACTATCCGAGGCACAATGCAGATACATCAGGTAATTTTCACCACATCCAGATCAGTTTTTTTATGAGAAGGTGGTTTGATGTGTGTAAAGCATTTATGTTTATTCATGTTTGTGTGTGTAATCTGAATACCATGCGCTCCTCTAGATTGTCTCTACAAGACCAGGAGAAATATCTTGGCGTATTCTAAGCTGCTTTTGTTCAGAGCCCCAGCTTTGCAGATGTTTTGGTCCACAGACAGTAGACATGGAAGTAACAGGTGATACTGAGACTCCTGCATCCAAAAGCACACCTATCACCACAGCTCAGCCCATTGGAGACCTTCATGAGGGACTGATTGGAAAATGGTGTGTGGTCACATATGATGCTGATCCTTATCCAGGCATCATACAGGATGTTGACTCTGACAGCTGTGCTTTGGTAAAAACCATGAGTTGTGTTGGCAAAAACAGGTTTTTTTGGCCAATGAGAGAGGACATGATCTGGTACCGACTTGAAGATATTGTTAGACTGGTCCCAGAGCCTCAACCAGTTACAAAGAGGCACATGATGTTGCATCCCACAATTTGGGCAGAAATATGCGCTGCTCTTGAGCTTAAAGGATGAAGGAAAGCATCCATATGCAAATTTGACAGTTTGTTTATAAGTTGAAAGCACTCATTTCAGAAAAATTAATGAATGATAATATTAGTTTCAATTTTTAACATATAATTTGAAAATGAAAAAATCTATGGTTTGAATTTGATAAACTCTTTTAGTCCAACTTTTGCAACGTGCTCGTAGGTTTCAGCACATAGCAAGCAGGGAAGGAGCAATTTTCTACCATCTGATGAAATGTTTAGTATTGTTTAAAGTTTAAATAACAATGTTATGCTTCCAAATGGATGTTATATTGTGTCAAAGATAATAAAAGTGAACATTATTCAGCATTGCTGTGTGTCATGTCATTTTCAACAAATGCTGTCTTTTCCACCACGCAATGTCATCTCCATCACAACACATATTTTTACATAAAATTCATAATAATAACACAGTCACACTAATAATATTTTCCAGTTTTAAAAATTATGCACTCATGGTTACAATTCACTTCCGGGATTGGAAAACTCATGATTGTGCCATGTAAGAACTTGATTGAAAGGCTTCAGTAACATAGATAAAAATTGCTTGTCATCTAAAAAATGGATAAATATTATCTTTAAAATCCTTAAAATAAATACA
This sequence comes from Mastacembelus armatus, assembly GCF_900324485.2. Taxonomy (NCBI): domain Eukaryota; kingdom Metazoa; phylum Chordata; class Actinopteri; order Synbranchiformes; family Mastacembelidae; genus Mastacembelus; species Mastacembelus armatus. The sequence continues at coordinate 13,768,065 of NC_046648.1, forward strand.
ATTATACATTTGGACACATCTATGTGTGAAATTTCATTGAATATCTCGAAAACATGCTTTATGTTAGTAAATTTATTTGAAAAATACCTTTTTTGTGGTGTGATGGAAATGATGCTTTCCTCTGAATGTTGGACTAAAATTACAAAAAAAATATATTATTTAAATAATTTCATTACAACCACTATCAGAAAGTGTTTTTACATATGATGGAGAAGAAAAACATATCAAAATATTTCTAAAAATATGTGTTAGATTTTCTAAAAATTTTCCAGACCAAATTTGACCGTAGTTGGAGAATGACCCAGTATTGAAAGCACTGGAGAAGTCAAAGAACATAATCCTTACATATGAACCAGGTACATCCAGATAGGCATATGCCCGGTGCAGCATGTAAAGCACTGCATCTTCTTTTCTCTCTCCTCTATCCACTCACCCCAAGCTGCTCTTGGTGGGATGGGGAGTGGGATATTGGATATAAAATGCTATCCTTGACTCTAGAGTCATTCTAGAGTCAAACACTGCTAGTGTTTTCTGAGCAGTGGTGCCTTTAGTTTTATATCTAGATATTTAGACTTTGTAAAAATCGTAGTAAGCTGACCAATTTAGGATCAGTAATATTAATAGAGGTTTATCTGATGATAGATGTCCTGCATGTTTGAGTCTGTCCTGACCTGTATTATTTATTAAGCTTCATGAATGTTACTTAAATCACCCAAGTTTGATTATAATGTTTGTCATGGTCAGTCAGAAATCGTGCAAATGAATAGGTGGATAGCAGCAAAACAAAAACTAGGAGAAACACAAAACCAGAAAATCAGCTACATCATGGACATTACAGTTATAGGTGGAAGAAAAGAAGAGACAAAAAAGGAAACAAAGAATAGGGGAAAATGGAAAGAAAAAAGTGGAAAGAAGAATCTGAAAGCAAAGAAAAAGTGAGATACAACAGGTTTTATGATCCTAATAATCAAGTATCAGAAACATTTGGGTTTCAAAACAGATTTTGTGTCTTTAAGACAAAGGATTGTCATATCAGTTTGTATAAGTATATAAAATTGTGATCTGTTGAAAAAACGAATGGACCTCAACACAAATGAAACAAATTGACAGAGTTCCACTTTTTTAAGTAAATTAAATTATAACTGTACATGAATATGGTAACTTATGGTGACATTATCTTGATAAGGGTTCTACATTTCTCTAAGACTCTTATATATTTTAAATATAGCTTCATTATCTGTATTGTACGTCATCATTTATTGTATTGTTAGCAACGTTTTCTGCAGTAACTACTACCTTTGGGTTGACTGCTGGATGTAGCTATACCTTAATGTCGGGAATATACGCGCATTTCAATTCAAAGACCATAGAAAGAGTGGCGTATACAAATTAGCTAATTACTGCGTGATGATTTTGGGGTCACGCCGAATCGAGGGGATACGAGCAGTGAAATAGGAATTTGGACAGGAAACAGGAAAATGTGCATTTAAGAGACTAAAACCGCGGGGTTTTGAATTGGGTACGCAATTGACTTCCGGGTCACGTGGTGAGCATGAAAAGCGAACTGCAAGCCACTTACCAATTATAGCTAAAATAATATACGTGCATTTTAAATACAACGGGGTGGGCCTTGCTTCGGAAACAACTGCTTCAGTGGCCGCAGTGGTACAGTTGTAGAACCCAAACGGCTCACAGGGTTAAACTCCGGGTCAGGGAGGCGAATAACGACACAGAATAGCTCTTAAGATATTTACTTTGACTCATTATGCCAGTGTTAAAAAATGTGAGTGGGTCAATGTGCCATTCCTTCAGGTTGTCGGTGTGCTCGTGATGTAGGCCGGTAAACCTATTTGGATTTATGTGATCGATTATTGCTTCAGGTAAGAGCAGAAATTACCACTGTTATGTACAGCCACACCTAAGCTTATGTTCTGTAGACTGGTTGGAATTGTACGCACAGAATGTCGGCAGACATCATCATTCACTGTTAAACCCATCAGGTGTACTACTTATGACAGACACATATCCATTTAATGTTTGCGAGCAGAGCGGTTGTAGACCGGTAATCCATCTGCAAATAAATGGACATCGTTTTACATTATCTGTATTTAGTATGATTATAATCAAAATGTCCACTGCAATATACTGTAATCTCATTGTTATATCCTTACTAGGTGCATCTAGTTTATATCTTTAGTGACAAGCACATTGTCAGTGCACAAAGTATTAAGACTTTCTGATAACCTGTTCTACCATGATTTTGCATGTCTACCACTGGAACCAATGGGACGTTCAGATCGGAGATTATTAATTTGCGTATTTTTGCTGTCACAACTCCACAGTTTCATTTATTAGCTTCCATGTTGATGCTCTGAACACTACTGCGTAAGTCTAACATTTCTTGTCTTACACACTGTAGGGTAAATCAAGTTAACTTGTGATCAAGAATTAACTTGGTTTAAGTATGAAAATGTACTAGCGTTTTCTGTAGTTTATGAGCCACTTCTCCCCTTGTCGGGTATTTAAGTTGTGCAGATCACTCATTCTTAATTGGCTAGCAGTAAAAGAACATGGAATGATGCTTTTCTTGTCAAATTGTTTCCAAGTCAAGAATGAGAACTCGTATTCAATTTGTGTGGTATGTTTACATCATGTCATGTTTCCTGTTGCATGTCAGGATGGGGTTCTGATATTTTAAATTAACATTTGAATACAGTGTCAGGTTGTGTTTGCCAGAAGCATCATTCCTGCCATAACACTTAGGAACCAGAACATTGATTTTTTTGGTGGATATCCAATCTGAGAATTTTGGGAGAGGGTGCTGCACATGTTCAGCACCACAATGCATGGAATTAATTGTGACTGCTATTAGCGGAGAAGAATAGGATCTGACTAGATTTTAGCAGTTTTCATGTCTCAAGGCAGTTGCATTTTCCTGCTGACTTAAAGCCATTTGTGCGTTCCAGACCACATATTCATGTATAATCAAAGTTCTAGAATCTGTATTAGTGATCCTTTTGAGTGATTCTGCATGTACAATAAATACTGGGACTGATCTGGAGATTAACTTCATATTGTTCTTATAGGACAACCTGTAGGGATGGCCTACAATTCAGAGAACAGCACCTAAATTCATTCATAGCTGGAGCATATATAAATGAATTCCTTTCCCTGTTCTCCCTGTGTCTCTGTTGATTTTCTCTGGCTTCCTCACAGACACATGGAGTTTGATTGGACAGATTTTCTGTACTGTAGATGTGAATGTGAGCATGACTGGCTGTCAAGTCCCTGTGTTTCAGCCATGTTATAGTCTGGCAAGCTATTTAGGATGTAATGTGCCAGATATTAGAGGGATGCCTAAAATGGGACATTAAATAATACAGTGGTTAATATTCCCCTTTTCTTTACTGGTCTGATGAACACATTATAATACAACTCCTTTACTACCTTTGTACCTATACTGACTGATGTGCATTTCTTATTTGGAAACTGATTTGTATCTTGTTTTTTAAGTCTGTCCATCAGGTCAGGGTAACATGAGAGAAAATGGCTTAGAACACTTGTAAACTCTGTTTTGTGTAACATTTCTTGACTTCTCTTTTCCAGGACACATCAGTGGAGTTGGAGTTTATTTTTCCTCACTTGTTGAAACAACACGGCAAAAGAGTCAAAGTCCAACAAAAGAGGCTTCAGCAATTCATGTGCCAATTAGTGTGTGTGCTTGCCATGATGAGTACAGACAGACCCAAAAGGAATATTATCAAGAAGAAATATGTGAGTAAGAAATTCATTCCTCTGTTGTGTATGGTCTGGCTTTTAGTTTTTCAATTTTGATATTGTACAGCACAGAACACAGTGGATGCTATAATGTTTTAATGTTTATCTAAAAAAAACTTTTTGTCTACTTAAGGTAAAATTACAAATGACATATTTGATAGTAGCGTGCTCTGTATCATCTTTACGGATGGAGACTGAATGCTGTTTCCTGGTCCGCCTTTACAGAACAGCTCAACTAGCACAGAGACAATTTGACTGCCCAAAACACCAAAGACCACTTGTAAAAATGATACATGCGCACCAAAACCATGTGCCATTTCTTACAAAAAGCAATTTTTTCTTAAAAAACGAAGAGCAGCAAGAATGTTTGCACAGGCAAGTGCAGTTGTTTTTTTTGTAGTGACATGATCGAATCAACAAATTTGAGACAATAATTCTCAGCTAGCAGTGAATGTAAACATGATGGTGTTTGTATCTGTGACTCTGCAGGACATCAGTGATGGGATGCCATGGTGTGAAGAACGTCTGGTCCGCAAAGTTCTGTTCCTCTCCCTCAGGGAATTCAGAGAAACACACCGTGCCACAAACAAACACTCACACATACACACACATGCACACAAACGCGCAATGAAAAGTGCACTGCTACATGTACCCCAAAAGGCACAGACACTACCTAATACACACTCACAGAAAAACACACGCACAAGACGAAGTGTGCATATGCCACAGCAAAGAGGCAGACACCAAAACATATATACACAGAAAAATATTCCCCATGCACAAAGTATGTATATTTCAAAACATACAGATCATCATGACCTCCCAAACAAAGAGCAGAAAACTAACTTGTCTCAGGGCTCACACAGAGCAAAAACCCAAATACTACAGAATATACAAATTCAATCAAAAATGCATGCAGGGAAAATTACACACAGTATACAGCATACACACCTACAAGACAAGACACACACATTCCAAAAGAATTCAGTATCAACCAGGATACTACGATCTCATAAAATTCAAAGTTTACCGTTGATGCTGAACTCAAAATACATAAAAAATACACATACTACTCAGCACAAACACTCGGTGAAAAATAGCTGCACACCTGAAAATCCAGAGTTATTTCTAAACACTCCTGTCTCAGCCAGGACTCTGAGGTCAAACACTCATAGAAGTGTCAGTGGTTAGTACCATCAGTACTCTTCTTCCCTTCTGTTTTAATCACAGCTGTGACTGTTTTGACTGCTTCTGTGGAAGGATAATTCCAGTTCATTGCACAATTTTAGTTTTATTTTCAGTTTTATCCATCAGTTATAACTGTAATCACTAATTTCATTATTTCATGAGATCTTGGAACAGTTAAAAAACATGAGCAGTTATGTGATTAGACAAGTGGAAACAAGCCCAGAGTTTGAGTTTATCTAACCTACTTTATTTGGTCAAACTGAAAGTTAACACACTTGTGGGTGTTCTTAGTGCATCACTAAATATCTGCAGGATCAAAAGTGTAATGCTAAGTTTTCATATGCTGGTTAAGGCTTTCTGAGTAATTGGGTCCTGCATTATGGATTAGAAAAACTGGAGTCAATCATAGAAGATAAATGCTTGCTATTGTGGTCACTGAATAACATATATAAAGTGCTCACAAAAATTAAGGGAACATTTAATCATCATGGTATAAAATCAAGTCAGTTTGGCTTCAGGGATATCAATCTGTCCATTTAACATTTTGAAATGATTGTGAAGTTCTTCCTCTATACATATTCTACTGCTTTGTACTTATTTATTTTTTACCTACCCGTATGTATTGGCGACTTACAACAAAGCATGTTGAAAGCCACTGTATCAGGGTGTCCAGCATACTTGGCAATGAATCTGATCCTGGTTCTGATGGTCTGGGAAGCCTGAGGTCTGGGAGCTGGAATAGGCTCCAGCAGATCCCCGTGACCCTGGTTAGGAATAAGCGGGTATAGATGATGGATGGATGGATGATGCACATTTAAATCCACAGCTTCGGCATGATGGTACAATTTGTATAGTCTTCCTTAAATCAATGAATAGTAGTGTGCACAAGTGTATGCTCGTATATGCAACAGGGTGCCAAGCCGAGACAGGACACAAAGTAACAGGAGTTAAAGAGATCATCTTCATTTACATTTATGTATTAATAGTTTTTCATAAATAATGTTAACATTTCTTGTGTGCACTGGAATTATGTGTAATCATTGCATTATTTCCAGTGAATACAAGCATACGAAGAACAAAATACAGCAACCTTCATATAAATGAATTTCCTTAAAAGTCTTAATTTTCTAAGCACGACTTTGTATAATCACTTCAATGTCAGTGTCTCTTTTTATTAAGAACGTCACATCGATAGTTAAATGTTAGTTGATATTGCATAAGCCTGTGAACAAACCTGCTTTTGCAAAGATTTGAGATTACAGACATGAGTCCTAGAACCAGTAAAGGAAAATGTAGAATTGTCAGCAAAATTATCCGACTAACCTGTTAATCCAGGTATGATGAATACCTCAAGAAAAAGGAAAACTGTGAAAGTAACATGATGTGTAAGCTGTGATGGAAATTTAGGTTTTACCATTCACCTATGAATTTTGTTTCAAGTAGGTTTGTTTCCAGTCTAACCACCTGACTGCTTATGTTTAATAAAGAAATTGAAACTTACATTTTTTGGGAATTCTTTTTGATGTGTTTGTAAAAGTTGTAAAATTGGTTTCATGTATAAACCTTGACTATTAGCTCATCTTTCCTGTTACAACTGCCACAAATTACACCATATCCGACATCAGTTATCTGTAATATAAACTATTTCTTGTATGCTTTTGATTATAGTTTTATATTGCTTAGATTTATATGATATTATAGGGGTAGATGATTTCTTAAAGTAGTGAAACTGCCTCATGTATCGTTGTAACTGTTTTTTTCCAGGCTCCCTAGTTAATGGCATCAGCCAGCGTCAATCTGTCCTGTCAGCCAATCCAAGTTGGAGTTGGTCCTTAAAGACTCGTCCTCTACATCACCGACCTGCCAACATCCATCGCGACAAGGATGACCCTGCTGGCAAGAGGTCAGTTCCTCTTGTAGATAGCTGCAGAAGAATAATAATACATTTTATTTATAACACACCTTATATTTGAAAACAAATCTCAAAGTGCTACAGAAGGTTAAAAAAAACACTAGAAAAACACAATAGCAGTATGTCAAATGCTACAAAGATAAAAGACAGTAAAAACACAAAAGCAATTGGTTAAAACAGTTTAAAATGGGCTTAGTAAAAAATAAATCTAGCTCTGATTAAGGTTTCTGAAAAAGAAAGGTTTGTAACCCTCTTTTAAATGCATCTGCTGTCTTAAGGAGCCCTAAGGTGGGGAGCCAGTGGAGTGTATGGAGGATCGGGGTGATATGCTCATATTTTCGCACCCTCATCAGAATCCTGGCAGTGCCGTTTTGTACATATTTGAGCTTTTGGCGACTCCTCCCAGAAATCCCGACATGGAGTGCATTACTGTAGTCCAGTCTGAATCTCTGGAATTGTCCAGAAAACAGTGAAGTTCCAACAACAGTTGAGTGGTTTCAGGTTTCTGTAAAAAAAAAAAATCTAACAAAAGTTACATAAATATAATTCCCACTTGCCTGCTGCTTTTCAGTGAACATGTGCGAACCTGCAACATAAAAAATACATTTAACAAACAATTTTAGATTTAGATGTCTTTCAATACATTTTCAACACTGATGTTTAGTCTCTTACATTATGAGCCAGCCACTCAGTCCCATATAGCATACGGAAAGATGAATCATTTGTATGGTGCAACAACAGCTTCCATCCGGCCATCATCTTCTGCATCCCATAGCCTCCGATAGGGCTCTGTTGAATTAGGTCAGTCATTTTAAAGGGGGTGAATATTTATGGAATCACTTATTTCACACTACATATTTTTATTTAATTGACATTGCTTTGTCCAAACCCATTTTTTGTCAAAGAAGCCAAATTATATTGATCCTGAGTGACTGTATTAAATAATGTCAGTATATAATGATGGTGTTTATATGGGCTTAATTTTACCATTGTGCTGGCGTTCCATAAGCACAGAAGGACAGTATTTTTATTCATTAAATTTACATCATAATCAATGTTATACAGGTTGTGTAATATAGTTTTTATTTGTTGGTACGTGGTCACCATATGCAGATTTTAACACTCAGGGGTTGACAAACTTGTTTTGTGGCATCTTCTGATAACGCCGAAACAAACTTACTCAACAAAAATTACTCTTGTCAGTTTTGATCGTACAGATAAGAGCAATATATCATTCAAATCTAAACAATCTACTTTTATTTGTATACATTCGTAATAACAAAACGCTGTGCTTTTGTAAAATAAAGAAAACACATGGTGCGCTCTCTGTCTTCTCTGTCACCTGTCTTCACAGACACGTAAAAAAAACAACCTGAATCTCAGCAAATATTTGCCTCAAAAACATGAGAAATATATGCATGGAAAGCTTGAAACGTCTTTTAAATGAAACAATTCAAGTCAAAAACAAATAATTTCTTTTTATGTAATCCATATGAAAGTAAGGAGTGGTACGGTTTCTCCTGTCCACCTCACACTGAGCGCACTGTTCATATGGAAATGATCGGAGGTGGAGGTAATTATGTGCACGCCCCCGAGAAGTGGCATAAAACGTCAAGCTTCATCATAGAATTTACTTACTTTTTCTGCACGTTTGGATGATGGCATGGGTGAATAAACATTTTGGATGGTTACGGACAGCAACGAAGAGTTTATTTTCTTATCAGAGGAATAACGCAACTCTGATTATGAATGTTTGCATCTGCATTGCATTGCAGTAATTCCCTCTCAGCCACATTCCTGACTGAAAGGCTCATTATCTACCTCATTATGTGAGTTTTTGTCTTCTCAGGGCAATCACGATTATTCATGATCAGGCACGCCTTCTCGTATATGCCCTTTCTACAAAAAAAGTGTCTTAGAAAATTTAAATCAGTATATTATTTCCTGTGAATGAGTGAACAACACTCTAGGCTACAAGATGCAGTTCTCAAAAGTCTTGTGAACCAATGTTCTGTGTGTGTTTTATGGTCTTATTTCAGTGAATTAAAATTGTTAGTTTTTCACTAAATGCATAAATGTTATTTTCTCAAAAACACAATCATGTATAAACATGCTGCTCACATATTATTGTGGCCCAGTTTGTGCCGATTATAGTGTTATCAGACTTTAGCCATTAATATGTTTAAAAGCAACTGAAAAAAGCACAAATGTCAGGGCCCCAAGACACCCTTAGACCCCAGAGGGTTAGGAAACCTGAATATGCAATGTGAAGCACTTTTCTGTGAATTACTTTGCGTTAATTTGAGCTGGTATACAGTGGGTACGGAAAGTATTCAGACCCCTTTAAATTTTTCACTCTTTGTGTCATTGCAGCCATTTGCCAAAATCAAAAAAGTTCATTTTATTTCTCATTAATGTACACTCAGCACCCCATCTTGACAGAAAAAAACAGAAATGTAGAAATTTTTGCAAATTTATTAAAAAAGAAAAACTGAAATATCACATGGTCATAAGTATTCAGACCCTTTGTAGTGACACATATTTAACTCACATGCTGTCCATTTCTTCTGATCCTCCTTGAGATGGTTCTGCTCCTTCATTGGAGTCCAGCTGTGTTTAATTAAACTGATTGGACTTGATTAGGAAAGGCACACACCTGTCTATATAAGACCTTACAGCTCACAGTGCATGTCAGAGCAAATGAGAATCATGAGGTCGAAGGAACTGCCCAAGGAGCTCAGAGACAGAATTGTGGCAAGGCACAGATCTGGCCAAGGTTACAAAAGAATTTCTGCAGCACTCAAGGTTCCTAAGAGCACAGTGGCCTCCATAATCCTCAAATGGAAAAAGTTTGGGACTACCAGAACTCTTCCTAGACCTGGCCGTCCAGCCAAACTGAGCAATCGTGGGAGAAGAGCCTTGGTGAGAGAGGTAAAGAAGAACCCAAAGATCACTGTGGCTGAGCTCCAGAGATGCAGTAGGGAGATGGGAGAAAGTTCCACAAAGTCAACTATCACTGCAGCCCTCCACCAGTTGGGGCTTTATGGCAGAGGGGCCCGATGGAAGCCTCTCCTCAGTGCAAGACACATGAAAGCTGGCATAGAGTTTGCCAAAAACCACATGAAGGACTCCCAGACTATGAGAAATAAGATTCTCTGGTCTGATGAGACCAAGATTGAACTTTTTCACGTTAATTCTGAGCGGTATGTGTGGAGAAAACCAGGCACTGCTCATCCCCTGTCCAATACAATCTCTACAGTGAAACATGGTGGTGGGAGCATCATGTTGTGGGGGTGTTTTTTAGCTGCAGGGACAGGACGACTGGTTGCAATTGAAGGAAAGATGAATGCGGCCAAGTACAGAGTTATCCTGGAATAAAACCTCTTCCAGAATGCTCAGACTGGGCCGAAGGTTCACCTTTCAACAGGACAATGACCCTAAGCACACAGCTAAAATAACAAAGGAGTGGCTTCGGAACAACTCTGTGGCCGTTCTTGACTGGCCCAGCCAGAGCTCTGACCTAAACCCAATTGAGCATCTCTAGAGAGACCTGAAAATGGCTGTCCACCAACGTTCACCATCCACCCTGACAGAACTGGAGAGGATCTGCAAGGAAGAATGGCAGAGGATCCCCAAATCCAGGTGTGAAAAACTTGTTGCATCATTCCCAAGAAGACTCATGGCTTAATGAGAAATAAAATTAACTTTTTTGATTTTGGCAAATGGCTGCAATGACACAAAGAGTGAAACATTTAAAGGGGTCTGAATACTTTCCGTACCCACTGTATTTCTAAAATCCTACAAAAAGCTGTTTTCTAAGCAGGTATCAGACCACTTATGAACTATTTGAAGATTTTCAATCAAGATTTAGAGCACATCATAGTACAGAAACAGCACTGTTAAAAGTCACCAACGATCTTCTCGTAGCCTCAGATAATGGACTTGTTTTTATACTTGTCCTCCTAGACCTTAGTGCTGCATTCGACACCACTGACCACAACATCTTATTACAGAGACTGGAGCATGTGACTGGTATCAGAGGAACAGCGTTAAACAGCTGTACCTAATTAATTGGCAGCTGACTGTATACTGTGTGTGTGTCTGTGTGTGTCTGTGTGTGTGGGCATGTGCATGTGCATGAGCATCTATACAGACCAAGGCTGCAAGTGCAAAGGAAGTTTGCCCAGTCCCCTCACAGCTTTCTGGGACCACCAGTGTTGATGACATCAGTACCGAGTAACAACAGCCATAACCTGACTGCGGTTACCTGTCTGACGAGACGTTGCCCCAAGACTGAGGACTTCTTGTCTTTTCTCTGTCTAAGAGGTAAGCTAGAATTCCAGAAGCTACCTTATACACCATAGGTATTGGTGTGAACTGAGTTTGAAAGTGTTGGTTGCCAGTAGCTCAGCTGCATTCCATATATATTTTGTTTGGAAATGGACTCAATTATGAATTTTGAGAGGAATATTAATAAGAATTATTACACATAACTAATTTGATTGTCTGTCTCTGAAAATGGCTTATTGGAATTATAAATAATGTCTTTCACAAGATTTGGCTTGTAGGACTTATAAATTCTATGGCAAGCAGAGAATTCTATCTATTAGTGAGAAATAATTGTAAATAAATGAGATAGCAAGAACAGGATACATGAAGCTACTGCACTTGTGACTAAAGGAAAAGAGAAAAAAACAACAACCATCTTTAGTGACTGGCTGACTGGGCTTACTTTTTGCTTGCGCATGATAAAAACTTGTTTCTGTTAAAAGATAGCCTGGAATGTGTAATGTGTATTAGTGAAAGAAAAAGCTCCCCACTAATAATTAGTTTTAGAGGGAGGAAAGGATTGAAGGCCCAACTTTGGTAACTGGGGATTGATGCTGCTGACTTGTATATGGCCTTCAACATTAGTCCTATGCTGCAAAGTACTACTATGTACACATATACTGTTCAGTTGCTGCTAAGAAAATGTCAGTATGACTGAGCGACAGCAGCACTAACTGCAGACAGTGCACACAATGCAGGCAACACACGTACACACCCACATATACTCATCGTACTTTTTTTCTTTCCATCAGTTTTTGGTAATTGGTCCAGAAACTTCATTCTCTTTATATCATGACACACTTAGAAGGAATGTTTTCTGTATGCATACATGAATCTTAAATTCACACAACACTTGGAAAAGTGCTGTTTGCCAACGTCATTTAGTTTATTTAGAAAACAGGGCTAACTACTGTGGTAGAAATTTTTTTAAGTTTGAGAGTTGCTAATTCTCAGAAAACAACCACAAGTGTGATGAATCATCTCAGGTTTAATCACGGGCCCGGAGAGGACGTCCTTGCAGAAGTCCTCTGCCGTCTGTGTTACAAGAGCAGTTTATATACCGTACTTTGGACTAATCCTGAACAGACCCCCACATTGTTTGTTCAGGTACTATCTTCAGTCTTCTTACCATCAAAGAAACAAATTGTTGGCAGTCATTTACAACCTTCTACCCTAAAACACTAAACCAATAAACTGACAGAACCACATACCATGAAAGGGTCAAGCATACATTCAACCCCCACATTGGTTTAAGTTGGTGACCATTTGCTCTGTTGTAAAATCCTCACATTCCCCCCTTTTGACACAAAGTTTCAACACAATTGTAATTACCAATCAGAGGGAAAAAAACATTACATTATTAGTCAGGGTATTTCTATAGCACTGTCATCATATGGGTTTCCTGAGGTGCAATCATTCAATTGTATTTCATCAGTTTTTGTTGATTCAGTTATAGGATATGTGTTCATGTCCTTTAAAGTGTGAAACTGTCCTCTTTGAAGCCGATTCTGCAGAAATTCTTGATTCCTCTAACGTCTCCTTGTGTTGTTCTGTCGAGATCGCAGGCTCCTGCGAGATGGTGTAGTTTCCTGCTGGTGAGCAGTTTGGAGAATCTTATTTTTTATCTGGTCCATGTCTGACTCCTCTCGGTTCCTTTCTGTGTGTAAGATATGTGTCCATACATTTGACAAAGTCTTTGTTTCCCAGCCGACACAACATCTTGACACAGCTCCTTGGGCCAGGTTGAGACATTTATTAATGCAGTCTTCCACAGGTGACTGTATGCCACATTATCCGGAGTGTGCAGCGAAAAGAGTTTCCATGCGGGTGCAATAATCAGCTGGTGACTCACCCCCCTTTTGTCCAGTATCATGAATCAAACCAGCAGACTCTGAGAGGAACTGCAGTCTGCACAGCTTCATCCAAGGTGTCCATCGTAGCGGTGAATTGTTGTGATCCCACTGGTGCCGTGTTGTGGGTCTGATGTGTCCCCATCGGAGTTTGACGAACCTGCAAAACATAACTTCTACTTTCTCACCCTACATTTCTTTTTGTCCTTCTTATTCTCCTCAACATCACTTCTCTAACTTTACCCTTAATTCTGCAGCAGATTTTTCTTACTTCTATTTCTGCCTCCCTTTCTCACTCTTGAAAAGAGTGCCAATTTATTTCTTCCTTCTTTGTTTTCCTTCTTTCACTTCCTCTTCTCCTTCTCAACAACATTCTATAACCACATTTTTAACCCATTTATCTACCATCATTTAGCACTGGGGCTGGTGCTTACACTTTCATTGGGCTTATAACACACACACAATAGTTTCTCATTCACACTGATCTTCCCATCTCATCGTATGGTCGGATCTTATCAGACAAACACTAATTTTGGGTAACTTTCTTCAGCCAGGTAGTTTGTATGACACATTCGTTCCGGGCAATGTCCCCTTATTGTACACACATTGTGCATACAAGACACTGAAGGAGTCACCACAAAGCTTATGACATTATCAGCTCATTCATATGCCCAGTTGATGATATGGGACAAATTCTAAGGTGGTTCTTATAGACAATAATAGTTCACTTCTTATTGACAATAACATCTTACTCCTCATAGACAATAGCTTACTTCTCATTTAACAGCTTAGTTCACATTAACAACATTATCGAACGTCTCATTAACAATCATAGCTTACTTCTTCAGTACTGTCTTAATTTTTTCATGTTTTCCACGTACGGGTCGTTTCCTTAATAAACCATATAGCTTCCCGAAGGAAGACTTACGTTTGTAATCCTCAGCCAGTGGAGTTTTCTCGTTGTTTCTTTTTTTTTCTTCTTTTTTGTTTTTTTAGGATTATTTTTTCATCATCTGGCATCTGTCCCTCAGACACACCGGTCTCATTACCAGGAGGGATTACAAAGATCACGTGATTACCAAACACACACACCTAGGGTTTTCTCTTTGACGCAGATCAAAAACATACCAAAAACATAAATCAACACTTAACAGACATACACAAGAAATGATTCATAACACTGTACTCACTAATCAAATGAATGGAGCATCCACTGTCTGCCACCCGTTCTGACCTCAGGCAGGATTCCAGCCCTCCGTTTGTCGGAGCGGAACTTTCCCTTCATTTTTAAATTTTACCACCGGTGGTTCCTTCGGTCCAGAACAAGTGCCGGTCAGTGGCATGTCCATCCCATCCTCGTCGCCAAATTGTGGTAGAAATTTCTTTAAGTTTGAGAGTTGCTAATTCTCAGAAAACAACCACAAGTGTGATGAAACATCTCAGGTTTAATCACGGGTCCTTGCAGAAGTCCTCTGCCGTCTGTGTTACAAGAGCAGTTTATATACCGTACTTTGGACTAATCCTAAACAGACCCCCACATTGTTTGTTCAGGTACTATCTTCAGTCTTCTTACCATTAAAGAAACAAATTGTTGGCAGTCATTTACAACCTTCTACCCTAAAACACTAAACCAATAAACTGACAGAACCACATACCATGAAAGGGTCAAGCAAACATTCAACCCCCACATTGGTTTAAGTTGGTGACCATTTGCTCTGTTGTAAAATTCTCACACTACTTACTAGATATATAGTGCGAGGGAGAGTTCTCCCGATTCAGTGACGTATTTACTTTGTGAAATAACATCAATGATACCAGTCAGTTGTCTTTTTAATATTTATTTAGCTATTTACAGTACATACATGCTATTTACATAGGGGGGAATGGAGGGAGAATTGATCAGAGAAACTATCTGAATTAAAGAATGAAACATAACAGTCTAACAGTAGGTTGTTTGCAGCGGTCAAAAAGAAATCTTCAAATTAATTTATGTTCTGTGTTTGAGTCTGGGGTCTAAACATGGTTTAGGAGGAAGCTCTAGTACTTATGGAAATCAGCTGATTAATGTGAGACAACCAGCACAGCCACAGGTTATTTGCTTGTCCTTGGGTTTACTGAGAATCGGTCCGTTCTGCTGTGGGCTGTTCCAACTGTAGTCTGCGGGGGGTTTCAAGGAGAGAGTAGATGTTCCCCCGAATCCTGGGCTGGCCTAGGAAACTCTGCCTGGAGTCCGTTTGTTGCCTTTCCTCTCTCTCCTTCTGGCCGCTGCAGGGTCGTCCCATGGAGTTGGTTGATGTGAGATGGTCAGCTGGAGATGAGCTGTAGGACAGCCACACACAGGGAGAATGTCTTTGTTTCTCCTCTGCTGGGCAGTAAAAGCAGTCTCTACTTCATCTTCTCCTCAGAGAGAGAGAGTCTTAATGAGTCTGGAAATCTCTTAACTTTCTTTGAATCTGTCTGGAACTCTGTCCATTTCTGTTCAGCGTGTTCGTCAGGGTCTGTTCATTTTCTGAGAGTTCAGTTCCAAAGTTCTTTATCAGAGTTCTCCTCTTTCAGAGTCCATGGTGTGTCTGTCTGTCTGTGTACTGTCTTTTTGTGTCTTTCCACGTTGGGTGAGGGAATCCATCTGGTTCACCCTGTGACTGTGCTTGGCACGATATGATTGGTCCAGGAAGTGCTGCATCCTTGCTGCTGATTGGTTTAAATCTCACTGGTCATGTGTGAATCAAGAGAGTAACTGATTGTGTTGTAAGTTTTAAGAATGTTTTTCTAAGATGGGAACAATAATTTCTTTTTCCACCCTGCAAAGTTCAAACACATGACAAACTTAGTAACTAACCAGAGTCAATAGTTCAGCAACATCATAAAGGAAAATCAATAAAACTTCATAGTTATATGGATTAACTACAAGCATAAATAACAGATAAACAATAGCATGGCTTCTGTATTCAATTGTATAGCGCCAAATCACAATACAAATCATCTCAAGGCACTTTACAAAAACTAAAAACCCAACAAATCCCTTATGAGCAAGCACTTGGCGACAGTGGAGAGGAAAAACTCCCTTTAACGGAAGAAAAAACCTCCAGCAGAACCGGGCTCAGTTTGGGCGGCCATCTGCCTCAGCCAGTTGGAGTGAGTGGATGGAGCAGAGAGAAAAGAACACCAACAATAAACAACAAATAGACACTGGAGATTGGTGGGGCCAGTAACTGCAATTGTCACATGAAAATATATAATAAATTATTTACAAAAATGTGAGGGGTGCACTCACTTCTGTGAGATACTGTACATGTGATTTATCTTGCTAGTTCCTGTCAGTGTTCCTGCAAGATTAATTTTGAGAGGGGATGCTCCTAATTTTTGCAATATTGCTGAAATGAAAGAAGCCAGTTCTAGAGATTTGTATTATGTGTGAATTAAAGGACATACTTAACTCCAAGGTTTTTCACAGTAGTGCTGGAGGCCAGGGCTATGCAATCTAAAGTAGCTTTAGTTTTCGAAAAGTTACTTCTGAGGTTTTTAGGCCCAGATACAATAACTTCTGTTTTCTCTGAATTTAAAAGTAGAAAGTTACTGGTCATCCTTTATGTCAGTTAGACACACTTGAAGTCTGGTTAACTGGTTTGTGCTAACAGGTTTAATAGATAGATACAACTGAGTGTCATCTGCATAGCAGTGGTAATTAATAGAGTGCTTCCTAATGACATAGCCTAAAGGAAGCATGTACAGGGTGAACAGAATCGGTCCTAGCACAGAGCCTTGTGGAACTCCATAACTAACTTTTGTTCGTGTGGAAGGTTCATCATGGACATGAACAAACTGGAATCTGTTTGATAAATAGGATTGCAACCATTTTAATGCTGTTCCTCTGATACCACTCACATGTTCCAGTCTATGTAATAAGATGTCGTGGTCAATAGTGTCGAATGCAGCACTAAGGTCTAGGAGGACCTAGGTCTAGGAGGAGTATAGAAACAAGTCCAACATCTGAGGCTAAGAGAAGATCGTTGCTGACTTTTAACAGTGCTGTTTCTGTACTATGATGTGCTCTAAATCCTGATTGAAAATCTTCAAATAGTTCATTCCTGTGTAAGTGGCCTGATAGCTGCTTAGCAACAGCTCTTTCTAGGATTTTAGAAATAAATGGTAGGTTGGATATTGGTCTATAATTAGCCAAGACTCCTGGATCAAGACTAGGCTTTTTGAGTAAAGGTTTGATTACTGCAGTCTTAAAGGCCTGTGGTACATAGCCTGATACTAGAGATAAATTTACTTAGTCTAATAAAGATGAGTTAATTAGTTAAAATCCTCTAAATTTGTGGAACGCCACTTCCTTTCCAGCCTTCGTGATGCCTGCTTTAAGGTACGAATATGTAAATTATACCATGGGGCTAATCTCCTCTTATTCAGTAACTTCTTTTTCAGAGGGGCCACAGTATCAAGCGTTTTGCGCAGTGAGGCTACAGCACTGTCAACAATATGATCAATTTGGTAGGGAGTGAGATTGAGGCAGCTGCCCTCCACTGTGTTGGCACATAGCATAGATGTAAATAAAGATGGAATCATTTTCTTAAATTTATTAACAGCGTAGCCAGATAAAGATCTGCTGTAGTGGAATTTTCTTCCAAATGCTGCATGATCCATCATCCTAAATTCAAAGGTTATTAAAGAATGATCTGACAAATTAGGATTTTCGGGAGAAACTATTAAATGTTCAATTTTGATGCCATAGGTCAGAACAAGATCAAGGGTGTCATTGAAACAGTGGGTGTGCTTATTAACATTTTGAGTGAAACCAATTGAATCTAATATAGAATTAAATGCAGTGCTGAGACTATTATTTTCAACATCTACATGAATGTAAAAATCTCCCACTATAATGACTTTATCTGAACTAAGCACTAAATCAGATAGGAAGTCTAGAATTTCAGTTAAAAACTCTATCACACCGTAGTCTGACAGCAATGCTCTGTAGAAGTCTGGTCATACCTGTTACATGTTTAACAATCAAAGCACAAATGTACGGATATAAAGACCAGTTCATAAGTCATTATATACGTTTCAGGTCTTGCCTGAAAAGGGAGTCGTTCTAAAGCAATTTATCGCAGGATGTAAAGTACCAAAAAAGGGGGGTTCTCAGTGATCTGCTCTTTATCAAATGGAGTCTTGACAGTGCAGTGCTTGTTGGCTAGGGCCTGCACCACCTTAGGTCACTACAGCCATAAATTGTCTAAAGGATATCACTCCTGCCTCAATCAAGAATGAATCAATTCTGTTGCTTTAGGTCCGCTACAGGAGACTTAACCTACCTTAACCATAACCTGTACTTGCCTAACTGTAACACTAAGCTCACCATAACCTCAAAGCAAGGCGCCTCTTGATTTACATAGTGGGGACCTGGATTTAGTCACAGTGAGGAGGCCAAGTTCCCATAATGTTGGGGAAAAAAGGAAACACACACACACATACACAAATAAATATATCAACAAAGGCATTTGTTTTTTCACTTCAGGTTCAGCAGCATTGCCTAAAAAAATGGCCTTCTTAGCAAGTGGACGAGAGAAAGCGCCAGCTGACACTCAACATCTTACTTCCTGTCTTTCCACCAATCATATGACTGCAGCTGAAGGAAAGAAAATGAGCATGATCACACGAACAGCAGGTAACTTATCTACTGACCAGCCTGTGTATCTTCTTGTTAGAGTAGGATTAAGGGCCTCATTTTCTTTTTGCTTTATAAATGTCCATCTGTCTGTCATTGTACCACTATTTTTCTTGCTGTCCTATAGTGCAGCGGGACTCCAGGTCTCTAAGAGGAAGACCTGGAGGCTCTGCAGCAGTCAGCTCCTTTTGCCCTCTAACTGCCCGAGCACATAGGAGGATGGAGAGTGGGAGGAGGGAGGCTATAGTGGAAGATAGGAGAGAGGGAGCTGAGAGATACAAACACGTTATGAGACCTGGCCAGTTTTCCCTGCAGGTCAGGGGGACTAACAAGGTATGGCCATCCTTTTCTCTGCTTCTCTGTCTGAATGCAGTCTTTTATCATCACTTCTATAAAGACCAAACTGAGCACTGATACATGTACATATATTTGATTGTGGAGCATTGCTCTCATCTGTGTCACTAACTTTAACTGCTAAGCATTCATTCTCAATGCTTAGAAGCATTCACAGTAGCCCAGTAGGACAAAATAAGCTAGATGGACTGGCTAAGTATAAAATAAAAACAAAATGGGTTTTAACCCTCTGGGGTCTGAGGGGGTTTTGGGGGCCTGGACAAATTTTGACATGTCCTGACATTTGTGCTTTTTTCAGTGTCTTTTAAACATATTGTTTAAAGTCTAATAACACTGTAATCAGCACAAAATTGGCTACAATAATATGTGAGCAGCAAGTTTATACATGATTGTGTTTTTGAGAAAAATGTGTTTATGCATGGTTAGTGCAAAACTACAATTTTTTTTAGTCACTGAAATAAGACCATAAAACACAAACAGAACTTTGGTTCACAAGACTTTGGAGACCTGCATGTTGTAGGCTAAAGTGTTTACTTCAGAGTGTTGTGAAAGTCATCTTGTTCACACATTCACAGTAAACAATACACTGATTTAAATTTTCTAAGACACTTTTTGTCCAGAAAGGCCATATGCAAGAGGGTGTGTCTGAGGATGAATAGTCATGTGATTTACCTGAGAACACAAAAGACGCACTGAACGACCAGACAAAGAGGCGCATAATGAGCCTTTCAGTCAATGTAGATGAGAGGGAATTAGTGCAGCACAATACAACACAATGAGGAGCCAGACATTCCTCATTTGAGTTAAAATCAGTGTTTTTACTCTGAGGACAAGCTAAACTATTTGTCTCTGTGTGGAATATAAGGAGCGCTTCTTCACGTCTGTGACGCGCCATCATCCAAACGCGCTGAAAAATTAAGTAAATTCTATGATGAAATTTGACGTTTTATGTCATTTCTCGGGGTGTGCACATTTACCTGGTTCACCTGAGATTATTTCCATGTGAACAGTGAACAGAGTACAAGGCGGGACCGCATTACCTGTAATGAGGCGAGACAGGAGAAAATGTACTTCTCCTTACGTTCATACAGATTAAATAAAAAGTGATGATTTGTTTTCAACTTGAATTGTTTCATTTAAAAGAAAACATTTCAAGCTTTCTAGCTATATAATTCTTATTTTTATGAGCCAAGTATTCGCTGAGATTCTGGTTGTTTTATTTACGCATCTGTGAAGAGAAACGGCAGAGACAGAAAAGGCCGAGAGCACACCCTGTCGGCTTTCTTTATTTAAAAAAAGCACAACGTTTTGTTGTTATTATGATGGTATTGTCAGGGTTGGTGCTGAGGGGGTTAGAAATCGGACCAAGGATTGCCCACTCTGGTACTCAAGGTTAAAACGAAACTTTATTTTAGACAGAACTCAAAAAGCCAAAACATGAACCTAAAGACTAAAGGGACACAGGTACATAGGCCAAGGGTCAAGACAACACAAACCAAGGAGACGAGACAAGAGGGTCAAGGTCACACACACCAAGGGGGAAAACAAACACAATCAAAGGTCTGGGGTCACACACACCTCGGGGACACACCAGATTCACAAAAACAAACGAGGTCGAAGGTCTGGGGTCACACACACCTCGGAGGACACACCAGACTCACAAAAACAAACGCACAGACTAAAGGGACAAAGCAAAAACAAGAGGGACTAAACATGTGGCTAGGTAAACAAGAAGATGAGACATGGTGAAACACACATACAACAGAGGCAGACAAAACTTAACTGAAACCCAGGAGAACAAAAGGCAGAGACCGCAGATCTGGCAGTAATGGCAGACAAACGCATATGAGGGCAGATGACCTAGCCAGGAACTGAGACAGAAACGAGGTACATGAAGGGAAGAACACAAACGAGGGACAGGTGAAAACAATCAACTAATTGGGTCAAAGTAAAGTGGAAAAAGACAAAACAAAACCAAATCCTAAAGGAACCTACAAAATAAAAGCATAAAACAGGAACTCAAAAATACAGATCCTGACAGGTATACAACTAAAAGTAGACCCTTCACAGATTTGAATGATATATTTCTTTTATCTGTACGATCAGAATTGACGAAGTAATTTAAGTTTGTTTCGGCGTTATCAGGAGAAGATGCGTCGACCCCAGAGGGTTAAAGGACATGTCCTGGTCAAAAATAACTCCAAGGTTTTTTACAGTAGTGCTGGAGGCCAGGGTTATGCCATCTAGAGTAGCTATAATTTTAGAAAAGTTATTTCTGAGATTTTTTTGGCCCAAATATAATTTCTGTTTTCTCTGAGTTTAAAAGTAAAGTAAGTAAGTTACTGGTCATCCAGGCCTTTATGTCAGTTAGACAGGCTTGTCTGGTTAACTGGTTTGTGTTAACCAAGTTTAATAGATAGATATAACTGAGTGTCATCTGCATAGCAGTGGTAATTAATAAGAGTGCTTCCTAATGACATATCCTAAAGGAAGCATGTACAGGGTGAACAGAATCGGTCCTAGCACAGAGCCTTGTGGAACTCCATAACTAACTTTTGTTCGTGTGGAAGGTTCATCATGGACATGAACAAACTGGAATCTGTCCGATAAATAGGATTGCAACCACTTTAACGCTGTTCCCCTGATACCAGTCACATGCTCCAGTCTATGTAATAAGATGTTGTGGTCAATGGTGTCGAATGCTGCACTAAGGTCTAGGAGGACAATAGAAACAAGTCCATTATCTGAGGCTAAGAGAAGATCGTTGCTGACTTGTAACAGTGCTGTTTCTGTACTATGATGTGCTCTAAATCCTGATTGAAAATCTTCAAATAGTTCATTCCTGTGTAAGTGGTCTGATAGCTGCATAGCAACAGCTTTTTCTAGGATTTTAGAAATAAATGGCAGGTTGGATATTGGTCTATAATTAGCCAAGACTCCTGGATCAAGACTAGGCTTTTTGAGTAAAGGTTTGATTACTGCAGTCTTAAAGGCCTGTGGTACGTAGCCTGATACTAGAGATAAATTTACCAAGTCTAACAAAGATGAGTTCATTAATGGCAGGGTGTCTTTAAGCAGTCTAGTCGGGATGGGGTCTAAGAGACACGTTGATGATTTCGATGAAGCAACTACTGATGTAAATTCAGAGAGATCTATGGGAGAGAAGCAGTCTAAACATAAGAGCTACTGTAGTAGAAGATTCATTTATTGCAGGTATAGGAAGCATCTGCTGAATTTTATCTCTAATAGTTTTATGATTTTATTTGTAAAGAAATTCATAAATTCGTCACTGCTGAGAGCTAAGGGAACACTGGGCTCAACAGAGCTGTGACTTTTTGTCAGCCTGGCTACAGTGCTGAAAAGAAACCTGGGATTGTTCTTATTTTCCTCTATTAGTAATAATATGCAGTTCTGGCTTCATGGAGAGCTTTTTTATATGTTAGTAGACTGTTTTTCCAGGCTAGTTTGTGGAACGCCACTTCCTTTCCAGCCTTCGTGATGCCTGCTTTAAGGTACGAATATGTAAATTATACCATGGTGCTAGTCTTCTCTGATTCACTAACTTCTTTTTCAGAGGGGCCACAGAATCAAGCATTTCACGCAGTGAGGTTACAGCGCTGTCAGCAATATGATCAATTTGGTAGGGAGTGGGATTGAAGCAGCTGCCCTCCACTGTGTAGGGTGAAGATGTTGGAAAAACCCAGGGAGTACCAGACAATTGGCAGATTGGCAATATAATCATCCACAGGTGGCTGAACCATGGAGAACATGGGGTGGAGCACTGTCAATTGTGATTAATTTACGGGGTCATGCTCATAACTCATAATTTCTGCTAATAAGAGATATAATGCATCCTTTCTGTTGTAGGTTGCCATGGTGAATGGGCTGTCACATCATGGAGACTCCTGTGTCAGGTCAGTCCCACTCCTAAAGAATAGCACAGGGATTGTTAGCAGACAATCCCCTGGGCCCCACACAGGGCTCAGTAATACCTATAAACCAGGAGGCCCTTCTCAAAGCAGATCCCAGGAAACCAACAACAAACACCTGACTAGGTATAGCAACCATCAGATGCTTTGCAATTCCACCTACTATAGCAACCCTAAGACTTTCAGTTGCTGCCAGAAATCAAGAAGAAAGATGAGCAAGACTGCAGCACAAATACCACTGACTAATGGTGCAATCATCAGACAGTTAAGTCAGAACGCTAGTGTCCTGAGGTTGTCCAGAAGGAGAAGAGGCCTTCCACCAGACACCAGTCATGTCCTTTGGAATCAGGTTCCTGTGGACAACAAATCATCAAAGAAGTGCAGAACACTGCAGTACATCAATAATGATGTACCATTGGAGACTTACTGTCACGTTGGTGAGTTCCCACAACGTGAAGCCAACTGTGACAGCCATGCAAGTAAAACCACTGGTAGCCATGGTGAAGAACTTAGACAGGACAAATGTGGTTATGTTGGACAGATGAGAGTAGAGAAGGTCAGACTTATTAATGAACACATACAGGGCAAGGAAGATGTTGGTAAATTAAATTTGACAGGCATTGCTGCTTTGGAGACATCTCAACAAATGGTTGACCTTAGCAATGTCATCACCAGCTTTGACCCTGCTCGCAAGGTTATATGCAGACGAGTGAGAGAAGGAAGGCTTCAACAAAATCATCCCGCTTCATGTACAATCTCTAAGCCAGTTACAAGGTCTGCTGATTCAAGAAATGCTGCCAGGGCTGCTACTGCTAGGACTACTGTAACTAAAGCTGCTATTAATTCATTGACATCTACATATGTACACATTCACCCACCAGGTGCTAACAAAGGTACTAGCAAGGACATTACCAAGTGTACTTCACCAACCAGTAGCTATGGTATCTATAATTCTAGGGGTGCTTGCAAAGAATCTTTCAAGGCTACCACAGAGGACTCAACAAAGGATAGTGCACCAGTCAGTACCTATTCTAGCACTTCTAAGGGCTCTTCAAAGGGCCTTACCCAGACAAAGTCGATTACCTCAGCCATTAAGACCAGGACCAGTCCTAGAATCTTCAGCACTAGCACTCAAGCTTGATATGAAAAGCTTTGCATTCTTCCCTTCATTGAGAATTCATGTTGAAGACAATGAGAAATATTTGACAGACTAAATACGGTTGATTATAGGCCATGCATAACGATGGATGGTTGGATAGTGACATTATGACCTTGATCTAGAGGTTGAATCATGGCAACTGGACTTCTAGTTTTTAGATCGAAACATTTCACCACTCATCAGAGTAGCTTCATTAGTCTGAGAGAATGCTGGTATGGAACTTCCAATTTTATCTTTCACCTGAAAGATAAAATGAGAATCTCCACAGACATGACCTTGACTTGTCGACATTTGTCTATGATTGTAGGATAATTTAAATTCTCTTACTAAAATACAGTAAAAAAAGAAAAATAAACCAGAAGGATGTGTTGTATACAGTAGTAGACAGTATAGAAAAGATGTGTTATGCTTTCCTGCTGTTTCTGAATAAAGTAGTTTTTATATGGAAAAGGCAGGAATTGTGTATTTTTGGTTACTGTCACTTTAAATTCACATTGAACAAAAAGAATAACAGCAAACAAAACCTCTTTTAATGTACACAAGAGCAAGAGTAATGTTTTAAGAGTTGAAAAACTTTGAACCTGTTCTTTAACACAACAGAAACACCTCTACAATTTATCCACATTGACTCTGACTTCCATAACAGCCACCAGAACCAGTTGCAAAAAATCAGCTCCACAGTCACCAGCCAAACTGTCTTAAACAGCCTATGTAGCATTAGGATCTCCCAATCTATTGGTGTCTTCAATGAACAAAATGGTTTTCAAAATGAAGTATATAAGACTAAACCTATTTTCTGCACTGTTTAAAGTGGTACATTACCACTTTGATCAACAACAATTTGAAATGGCAAAAAAGAGGGTGCCTTATATGGCAAGCTTATTTCTGAGTCCATGAGTACATTTGTAGAAATAGAACGGTGTGTTTTGTGCAGCAGAACAACCTATAAAGAAACAGCTGTCGTTTGATCTTCATTAACATCATATGATGTGTGTATGAAGTGTACTGTATAAAACCCCACACATGATATTATGGGCTTTATTGAAATGTCAGAAGGTTTTAATGTTACATCAGGTGCTATTAGATTTTTTTTATCAGATGATTTTTGGGAAGTTGAATCGTAGAATACTAATTGTCTGTTTCTTCATAGTAACACCCTATGGTGTTTTAAAGAAATAATAATTACATACACATTTGTAAATTAATTACAGTCTCTTCATACTCATGACCTTATATATGTTGTCAGTTTACAGGTTGGTGTGCTAATTTATTGTCCACATATGTAAAACTATGTTATGAATAAAGGCATGAATGTTTCATATTTTGACATGTCTTTGAATGTTAATAAAACATATACTAACATTGTTTGTTAATGAATGTATGTATACAGCTAAAAAAAATCAAGGGAACACTTAAATCACACATCAGATCTTGATGAAGGAATTATTCAATTTGAAAATCTTTGCCAATGTATATTGTGTATATATATATATATACTCCCAATATACGGGCATGTAAATGCATGCTCTGGCAGATGGTGTCCTGCCTGATGTCCCAAATAAAACATTAATATTCTTTAAGTTTACCGGTAAATGACTTGCTGTATTAGTGGGATGTTTAAGTATTACCTTTTTTAGCACTTTGGTTTGCTAAAAAGCATTCATTACATCTCAATTTAAAATATTTTTATGCTCATTTCAGAGTTCATTTTCACATTGGTGTCAACTGAAAGCTCCTCCACAGTGACCCATCAGGGTAGTGGTTCAAAATGCATACAACTAATTTCTTGTAGTATTGTGACACAACATTGTGCTTGTTCAGTGTGCTTGTCATATCCCAAGAACAGGTTTCTTATAAAACACTAAATATAAACTAAACTAATATAAACTTCTGGACCTTTGGAAATATTTGGTCTATTTCTCATGTGCTTGCAGAACACTGAAATCTTAATTGCTCTTTTCCACAAATTTCTTCAGGTGAGTGACCTGATCAAAGCTCTTTGCACCCTATACTTGAGCACTGAAATGGTCACACCTATTACCAAATCCATCCTTATGGCATTGTGCCAATAGTGCCTTAACTTTAAGAGGCATGAAGTTGCTGGTCTTGCTTTCAAGGCGTGGACTGACTCTAGAATGTTTTTCACTTCCACAATTGAATTGTTCTCCCTTTCCATGTCTTGAATATGTGACTGAAACACACTCATGAGTGAGTGCATCTGCCAGAGGTAAATCTCACTGATGTCATCTTCAAAAAACTTCTTGATCAGACATGGCGGTTTTTCCTGTGACAAAAAGAATGCTTTCAAAGCTGGAAACATCTGTAACAACCTCTCAATACTCGGGAATAATGGCAACCATCTTGTCTTGCTGTGAGAAAGGAGAATTCTGTATTCAACATCAGCAAATTCACAGTACTCCTTCAAATTTTCTGTGCAGACAGTGAAAGTAGTAGGGGTGGAACAGTACATGTATTTGTCCCGAACTGTCACGGTAGAGGTGTCATGGTCTGGTGTGAGGGAAATTTACACCGTGACAGACATCACATCCGTCAACTCCCTGTGTGTATGCAACAGACAGTCTGTCTGCTGCCTCCCCGTGTGACCTGTGTGAATTCAACAAAGACTTTTGACACTGCGCTGTATTTCAGTAGGAAGCAGACGAAAAGACAGGTAGTCAAATGGACATGCTAATCATATTACTGACCACTATGTATTCACTTGTGTGTTGCCATGCCGACGTGATTTACATGTGAGTGACTCCGATGTGTAAATTAATACTGCAGAGTTGATATAGAAGTTTGTATATTTCCTTTGTCCGGGGTCAATTGGTATTGACCTATTCTGCAGATTGTATGTTCTGCTTGTTGCTCTGCAAACCTGAGATTTGCCTCCTAGTACTTTTTGCCACAACAGTTTTGGTGTCATAAGTGGGATAGATGTGTGGTCTGGACCCTGAAGGATGGAGAGTAACAGTGCGCACTAAATAGTGATTCCTCCCCACGGGTTGAGAAGGTTTCATCCTAAGGAGCCCGGCCGCTGATCCAACCAAGAACGGGCTGTTTGTACATGGGTGAAGCAGCAGAGACACAGACAGACCTGTAACGTTACGGTAAGAGACGTTAGAGCGCACCAGTAGAGCAGGAATGGGTCAGGAAGTGAAATGGGAAAGGGACAGAAGTTAAGTGGCAACAGCGTGAACAGGACAGCATCACATCGGGCGAGAGACAGGAGGCAAAATCTCACTACTACTCTCTGCCGATCATTGCCGTCTGACTCACAATCTATTCCCAACAGTCCCGTTTAACACCTTACTCACTTACGCTCATTGACCACTGCTAATTAATGCCTCATTAACACCGGCAGCACCAATGCCATTTAATTTCTGCTCCCACCCACTCAGATCCGTTCTGCTCAGCTGCTGGTTACACCCTGTCCAACGGCCAACTAACTCACACTGTCTGTGTTGTATAAACAGGCAGCCAACCACTGCGGCTCATTCCGATTTTGACTGCCAACCAAACAACACCTCCAAGTTCCCATCAACCAACCACTTCTGTTATCACAAGATGCCTCCCTGTGCAAAGGCCGCAAGAGGCATAGGCAAGCGTAAGAGAGAGGTGGGCCAGGCATCTGCATCGCCAGCCATTCTTGACAAGCACATTGATGTTCCACGCGCTGTCTGATGTCCAAGAGTACTGATAAGAGCCAGAGGGATACTTGTGTAAAAAAAGTGACGTAGGAGAAGGACTTATTCCAAAAACACAATATTTAGCAGTGCACCTCAACCTCAATCCATGGTGTGCAAGAGACGATATGGTAGGCAAATAACTGTTAAACGGTGCAGAGCGGCTGCTTTCATGAGAAAAGAGTGCATGTTAGTCAGATTAGGCGTAAGTACAGCGGGATTGGCTAAAAACAGGACTTAGACGTGAATTGAATGGCAACTGACTCCGAGTTTAAGTATATTTATTGTAAGTTATTGTAAGTTAAGCTTATTGGTCGTAAGTGGAATGTGATTGAAGCGTGAGTAATGCGTGGGTAAAGGGTTTATTCATGAAATTTCTCCCAAGAGCGGGAAGAGTCTGGGGAATGTGAGTCACACTGAAAATGTGGACTGTATTGTGTGACAGGTGGTTTTAAAGCTTTCAAAACCCACTACAAGCACACAGCACAGTGGATTGGTGGTTAGCTCTGTTGCCTCACAGCACAAAGATTCTCAGTTCGAAACCCAACAGGTGCCATTCTATGTGGGTTTTGCATGTTCTCCCCGTGCTTGCCTGGCTTTTTTCTGACTACTCTGGTTTCCTCAGACAACAAATGCCAACAGAGAGGAATTGACCCGGAGATGCAGGCACTGCCACTAGCTCATCGATGAGTGCTGGAATAGATGGAGGAGGGTTTATTTCCTGGACCTTACATGTACTCACACCCGTCTTCACATCCTATTCCACTGAAGCTTGGTTTTCATAGGAGATGAAAAGATCCCACGTTTGACATGGAAAAGAGGACTTATCATATAGCTGTTCCCAGGAAGAGATGGACTAGTTAGGTCCTGTGCTGTGCACACTCCAAATGGGACAATATTAAAAAGAGCAGTTCAGCTCTTGTATCCCTTTGAAGTTTAAATGCATGAACAGTCTTTTTGTGGAGGATGTTGAATCTTTAGTTATAATTTGTTATTGGTCAAGCAAGTCTTATTACAGATTAGAAATTTGTTGCCATACATGTTTTATCCTTTTGATGACACTGTTGTTTAATGTAACCATAAGGGGGCCACAATCCAGTGTCTTCATGTGCCGGTGCCAAGTCTGGGTAAATGCAGAGGGTTGTGTCTGGAATGGCATTCAACATAAAATCTAAGCCAAATCAAACATGCGAATCACAAATATGACTTCCATACCGCATCAGTCAACAATGACCATCCGTGTCATTGTTGACCCAGGCTGCGACTGGCTACAGCCATGATGCTGTTGACCTACAGGGTGCCAGTGGAAATTGGACTACTGTTGGTCAAAGGAGGAGAGGAGGAAGGCACGTTCGTAGGCAAAGAGAGAAGAGGAAGGGCAGGAGTGTAGGACTTAGAAGTAGGGACTTTGAATGTAGGGACTTTGTCAGGGAAAACTAGAGTTGGCTGATATGATGGAGAGAAGAAAGGTGGATATCTTGTGTGTTCAGGAGACCAGGTGGAAAAGTAGCAAGGCCTATGGATTAGGAACAGGGTTCAAGTTATTTTATTATGGTGTGTGTGGTAGAAATTTCTTTAAGTTTGAGAGTTGCTAAGTCTCAGAAACAACCACAAGCGTGATGAATCATCTCAGGTTTAATTTCATGCGCATGGAGAGAAGACTTCAGTAAGCATTCTCTGACTTTGTGTTACAGTACTCAAGATTATATATGTTTGACAAGAAAGGGGTGGACTAATCTTGAACAGACCCACATGTTTGTTCAGGTATCTATCTTCAGTCTTCTTACCATCGAAAAAACAAATTGTTGGCAGTTATTTACAACCCTCTACCCTAAAACACTAAACCAATAAAACAGACAGAACCACATACTATGAAAGGGTCAAGCATACATTCAACCCCCACATTGGTTTAAGTTGGTGACCATTTGCTCTGTTGTAAAAACCTCACATTCCCCCCTTTTGACACAAAGTGTCAACACAATTATAATTACCAATCAGAGGGAACAAAATGTTACATCATTAGTCAGGGTTTATCTTTATCTAGAGCACTGTCATCATATGGGTTTCCTGAGGTCCAATCATTCAATTGTATTTCATCATTCTTTTTTTATTCAGTTATAAGATATGTGTCCATGTCCTTTAAAGTGTGAAACTGTCCTCTTTGAAGCTGATTCTGCAGAAATTCTTGATTCCTCTGACGTCTCCTTGTATTGTTCTGTTGAGATCGCAGGCTCCTGCGAGGTGGTGTAGATGAGCAGTTTGGAGAATGTTCTTTTTTTACCTGGTCCATGTCTGACTCCTTGGTTCCTTTCTGCGTGTAAGACATGTGTCCATACATTTGACAAAGTCTCTGTTTCACAGCTGACACATGACATCTTGACCCAGCTCCTTGGGCCAGGTTGAGACCTTTATTATTGCAGTTTTCCACAGGACGCTGCATTATACGGAGTGTGCAGCGAATACAGTTACCATGCGGGTGCAATCATCAGCTGGTGACTCACCCCCCTTTTATCCAGTATCATGAATCTCAAACCAGCAGACTCTTAGAGGAACTGCAGTCCGCACAGCTTCATACAAGGTGTCCATGGTAGCAGTGAATTGTTGTGACCGCACTGGTGCCGTGTTGTGGGTCTGATGTTTCCCCATCGGAGTTTGATGAACCTGCAACACATAACTTCTACTTTCTCACCCTACATTTCTATTTTACCTTCTTATTCTCCTCAACATCACTTTTCTACCTTTACCCTTAATTCTGCAGCAGATTCTTCTTTCTTCTATTTCTGCCTCCCTTTCTCACTCCTGAAAAGAGTGCCAATTTATTTTTTCCTTCTTTGTTTTGATTCTTTCACTTCCTCTTCTCCTTCTCAACAACATTCTATAACCACACTTTTAACCCATTTATCTACCATCATTTAATTCAATTCAATTCAATTCAATTTTATTTGTATAGCGCCAAATCAAAATACAAATCATCTCAAGGCACTTTACAAAAACTAAAACTAAAAACCCAACAATTCCCTTATGAGCAAGCACTTGGCGACAGTGGAGAGGAAAAACTCCCTTTGACGGAAGAAAAAACCTCCAGCAGAACCGGGCTCAGTTTGGGCGGCCATCTGCCTCGACCGGTTGGGGTGAGTGGATAGAGCAGAGAGAAAAGAACAGCAACAATAAACAACAAATAGACACTGCAGGTTGGTGGGACCAGTAACTGCACATCAGCGATATACAGCTCCAGGACCCGGGACACCTGCAGGGTAGGGGAGCTCAGTGCACCGATGGTCCTCGGGCAGTCTAGGCCTATAGCAGCATGACTAAGGGATGGTTCAGGGTTGCCTGAAGCCAGCCCTAACTATACGCTTTGTCAAAGAGGAAGGTTTTAAGTCTAGCCTTAAGAGTACAGGGAGTGTCTGCCTCCTGAACCCAGACTAGGAGCTGGTTCCACAGGAGAGGAGCTTGATAACTAAAGGCTCTGCCTCCCAGTCTGCTTCTGGAAACTCTGGGAACCACAAGTAGACCTGCACTCTGAGAGCGAAGTGGTCTATTGGGATAATATGGTACTATGAGGTCTTTAAGGTATGAAGGAGCTTGATTATGAAGGGATTTGTATGTGAGAAGAAGGATTTTAAATTCTATTCTATATTTTACAGGGAGCCAATGAAGAGAAGCCAATATAGGAGAAATATGATCTCTCTTGCTAGTTCCTGTCAGGACTCTGGCTGCAGCATTCTGGATTAATTGGAGGCTTTTTATGGAGATATTGGGACATCCAGATAGTAATGAGTTACAATAATCTAGCCTTGAGGTAACAAATGCATGGACTAGTTTTTCTGCATCATTTTGAGACAGGATGTTCCTAATTTTGGCAATGTTGCGCAGGTGAAAGAATGCAGTTCTAGAGATTTGTTTTATGTGTGAGTTAAATGACATGTCCTGGTCAAAAATAACTCCAAGGTTTTTTACAGTAGTGCTGGAGGCCAGGGTTATGCCATCTAGAGTAGCTATAATTTTAGAAAAGTTATTTCTGAGATTTTCTGGCCCAAATATAATGACTTCTGTTTTCTCTGAGTTTAAAAGTAAAAAGTTACTGGTCATCCAGGCCTTTATGTCAGTTAGACATGCTTGAAGTCTGGTTAACTGGTTTGTGTTGACAGGTTTAATAGATAGATATAACTGAGTGTCATCTGCATAGCAGTGGTAATTAATAGAGTGCTTCCTAATGACATATCCTAAAGGAAGCATGTACAGGGTGAACAGAATCGGTCCTAGCTCAGAGCCTTGTGGAACTCCATAACTAACTTTTGTTCATGTGGAAGGTTCATCATGGACATGAACAAACTGGAATCTGTCCGATAAATAGGATTGGAACCATTTTAACGCTGTTCCTCTGATACCAATCACATGCTCCAGTCTCTGTAATAAGATGTTGTGGTCAATGGTGTCGAATGCAGCACTAAGGTCTAGGAGGACAAGTCTAAACATAACTGAGGTCCTACAGATGATTCAAGAGCTACTGTAGTAGCAGATTCATTTATTGCAGGTATAGGAAGCATCTGCTGAATTTTATCTCTAATAGTTGTGATTTTGTTTGTAAAGAAACTCATAAATTCATCACTGCTGAGAGCTAAGGGAACACTGGGTTCAACAGAGCTGTGACTTTTTGTCAGCCTGGCTACAGTGCTGAAAAGAAACCTGGGATTGTTCTTATTTTCCTCTATTAGTGATGAATAGTACGCAGTTCTGGCTTTACGGAGAGCTTTTTTATATGTTAGTGGACTGTTTTTCCAGGCTAGAAAAATTTCCTCTAAGTTTGTGGAACGCCTCTTCCTTTCCAACCTTCATGATGCCTGCTTTAAGGTACAAATATGTAAATTATACCATGGGGTTCTGCCTTGTCGAGTTAAGTAAATTATTTTTTGTTCATGGAAGAAATGTATTGATGGGCAAGTGAAGCCTCATGAAGCACTGAGGCTTTCCTGACAATTGTGCCGAAAAAGATTCAAAGCTTCGAGACTTCAGTGACGGTGACATCTGGTGGACAACTGAAGCAATAGCAACCTCTAAAGAGCACAAATGAAGCACTGGCACTGTTTCAATCCCATGACAGCAATAAAAGTTCAGACCTCTTGAAATCAAAATAATCCCAAACTTTAGAACGTTGCTTATTGGCGGGACTCGCCGTGAAATTTGCCAAAATACTCTTACTCTCCAAATTCTGAAGCAGAATGATGCATCTTATATAGCTGGTATGGCACCAAACCACTCAAATCTGTCAAACCTGTCAAGCTGTCATTGCCTCAGAATGCATTGAAACGCCATGAGCCAATGACACACACTGAAAGAAAAGCTTTGAAACATCTTGAAGCAATGAAGCGCGAAGCGAAACAGTGGTGTTTTGATACAAGCTCCGACACAGTGTTTCGAATCACTTTGCTTCAGGAAGAGTGACACAAGCTCCGAAGCCTCAGTATCATTTGCCCATCACTATAAGAAATGTTTTTGCTCAAGAGGATTTTACTTGTACCAAGTTAAAGACCAGGAATACCATGCCAAGCTATACCTTTGTTTCTTGTTTCATGATTGGCGATAGAAAGTTTGTTTGCTCAAGAGGGTTCATGTTAACACCCAGCTAAGGATCAGAAACTCTTTATGAAACACACCTGGACCTCTCTAGTTTTCTGTCGATTAGAGAAAGAGAAATTACTGATTCAAAGGGATCCTTTGGTGGAAGTCAAGTTACTCCAGTGTGAGGAAGATTTGTTTTGTACCAAGTTTCCCTCCAAGGACATTTAACTTGACCTGTTATCAGTTGAGGGAGTCTTTTATTATAACCTCTGTTTTCTCTGAGTGGTCACAAAGAACTAAATTAAAACACTATTTTTACTGGAGTTGTGGTGTTGGCACTTTATTGGTGCTCATTCCCCTCAGTTCACGACAACAACAGCTAACCTCAGCTACTTTAGCTACTAAATATAGAACACTTCTTTATAAGTTTAGGTCCCAAAGTGTCATAACCCCATTAGACAGCTGCCAAGTTGTGATTTATGATTGTATTTTCAGGATCATGGAAAGAGTAATGTTATCAACATGTATTTTTAAGTGAAGGTACTCCATCCATTCTAGGAGTCTTAATAGGTAGATATTCCAGAATACAGTGTAGATTACATTGGCTAATTAGTTGAAACCAGAAATGAACAGCTGTCTTGTGTTCTGTTGCCTTACCAATCCTTAGATTTGGTGATTTCATAAAACAGTCAACTGCATTTTTTTTAAAAGAAATGTTAGGCATTATTTTCAGTTGTGGATTAATCAGCATTTTGGTCTGTTTGTGTGTTACTCCACAGGTTTGGAGGAACTTTTTAATGTAATGCAATAACAACGGAGCTCATTTGCTGAGGGTCTTTGATTGTGGGATTTTACAACAGAGCAAATGGTCACTAACTTAAACCAGTGTGGGGGTTGAATGTTTGCTTGACCCTTTCATGGTATGTGGTTCTGTCTGTTTATTGGTTTAGTGTTTTAGGGTAGAGGGTTGTAGATAACTGTGAACAATTTGTTTCTTTGATGGTAAGAAGACTGAAGATAGTACCTGAACAAACATGGAGTCTGTTCAAGATTAGTCCACCCCTTTCTTGTCAAAATGTATATAAACTGGTCTTGTAGCACAGACCGCAGAGGATTTCTGCAAGGACGCCCTCTCCGGGCCTGTGATTAAACCTGAGATGATTCATCACACTTGTGGTTGTTTTCTGAGAATTAGCACCTCACAAACTTAAAGAAATTTCTACCACATGATACACATAATATACTTAGTGTAGGGGACACTGACAGTGGTTCGGTTTGCATATAGGATTTGTTGACAAAAAGAAAAAATATGTCCCATAATGATAGTATCTAGATATATTCCCTATCCTTTCAACTCTTGTCATTTATTTTCTGGTCTAATTACCTCTCTTTGTTTTGCTTTTCCCTGTTCTTTACCCATTAGGCCAGGCTGTTGACAGTATTGTAAAATTAGACTACATTTGTCTCGACCTTGGTTGATTTCAGGCCTTTTAAATGTGATTTCTGATGAAATCAAAATAAGTGAATCTGTGTTTCAGAATGAGCTGTACTGTTTGTAGGAGAATGTAATAGTTATTGTGTTTTATAAATGTTGTTTACTGACCTGCTTTCTTCAGCAGCAGTTGTAGTGGAACAATAATAAAAATAAGCCAGATTTTTTTTCAGTATGGTACAAAGGTACAAAAAGGTGCCAGCTTAGAGGTGGAAAGTAACACATTACAATCAATTGCAATATTTAAATCCCCATGTCTTTTAGTTTGTTTTAATCCCTTAAATAAAACAGAACAGTTGGAAAAAAATGCCGTATTTATGATTACGTTTTTTGTGGAACTGTGTTAGCAAACTAATGCTTATTTACACCACCATTGTTGTCCACACAGCTATAGCTGTACACCCAACTGAGCAGAAAATTCCATTGTACTTTAGACTTCAGAGAGGATTGGACTTTGGTGCGTGGAATGTGGTGGTGTTAGTAATTTAAGGCGAATATGGTTTGTAGCTGGAGCATGTCTGTTCCAGCTTCCTGAATTAGTAAGCCATGTTTATTGTTTAGACCATGTATTGTTGATTCTAGGATAATTTTACTATGTTTTATTACAGTACATGAAGAATGTCAACAGTTAATTGTGATCTACTGGACTTTAAACCTAATTTCAGATATGTTGCTATTCCCAATTATTAAAGAGACTTCTTAGTGATTTCAAATTGTGTTATTTTTGCTCTTTTAGTTCACAGGTCAATGATCTCTTGCCCAGTGGAACTATTTTGTGATCCAAAAAAGCAGCGTTTAGTTTTAGTTGCTCTTACCCTTCATACATATCATTAGTGCCATTGTATTGCAACATGCTCCAGTGTCCAGTGTAAAGGTCAGTTTTTGTTGTTTCTCTTCATCTGATGCCATTTCATCATTCTCCATCACACTCGTTTTCTGTGTCAACATCATTTTCTATCTGCTCAACATCCCACTTGTTTTGTTTGTTTTCCAACAAGCTTAATTTCCCTACCCCTTGCTGATTACCTGGATCAGTAATGTTTAATCAATCAGAAGCTGGAAGGGCAAGGATATTTGGATAGCCCTGGGCTAGAACATCCTAGGTCCAGATTGCATAATACTTGCCAATAGAGGAAAATAAGAACAATCCCAGGTTTCTTTTCACCACTGTAGCCAGGCTGACAAAAAGTCAAAGCTTTGTTGAGCCCAGTGTTCCTTTAGCTTTCAACAGCGGGGACTTTATGAATTTCTTTATAAATAAAATCATAACTAAGAGATAAAATTCATCTTTCTATAGCTGCCACAAATGAACTGTCTACTGCAGTAGCTCTTGAATCATCTGTAAGATGTCAGTTATGTTTAGACTGCTTCTTTCCCATAGAGCTCTCTGAATTCAAGTCAACTGTTGTTTCATCTAAATCATTGTCTCTTATACCCCCATCTCAACTAGACTCCACCATTAATTGGCT
Organism: Mastacembelus armatus; assembly: GCF_900324485.2. Taxonomy (NCBI): domain Eukaryota; kingdom Metazoa; phylum Chordata; class Actinopteri; order Synbranchiformes; family Mastacembelidae; genus Mastacembelus; species Mastacembelus armatus. The sequence goes on from NC_046648.1 coordinate 13,804,437, forward strand.
CATCTTTTAGACTGTAAATTTATCTCTAGTAACAGACTACGTACCTCAGGCTTTTACGACTGCAGTAATCAAACCCCTAATCAAAAAGCCGAGTTTTGGCTAATTATAGACCAATCCCTGAAAAAGCTGTTGCTAAGCAGTTATGTGACCAGAGAGAAATGAACAATTTGAAGATTTTCAATCAGGATTTAGAGCACATCATAGTACAAAAACAGTACTATTAAAAGTTACTAGCGATCTTCTCTTAGCCTCAGATAATGGACTCATCTATGTACCTGTCCTGCTAGACCTTAGTGCTATCTTTGACACTACTGACCACAGCATCTTATAACAGAGACTGGAGCATGTGATTGGAATCAAAGGAACAGTGTTAAAGTGGCTACAATTTTAGTTATCGGACAGATTCCAATTTGTTTATGTTCATACTGAACCTTCCACTCACACAAAAGTTAGTTATGGAGTTCAACAAGATTCTGTGCTGGAACCAGTTCTCTTCAACTTAGGCAATGTTATTAGATAGCAATCTATTAATTACTATTGTTATGCAGATGACATTCAACTCTGTCTATCTATGAAACCTGATAACACAAACCAATTTGCCAGACTTCAAGCATGTCCAAAGGACATAAAGGCCTGGATGACCAGTACCTTCCATCCATCCATTTTCTATACCTGCTTAATTCTTAACCAGTGTCACAGGGATCTGCTGCAGCCTATACCAGCTCTCTTTTGTGACCAGTAACTTTCTACTTTTAAATTCAGAGAAAACAGAAGTTACTGTATTTGGTCCTAAAAACCTTATAAATAGCTTTTCTAACAATACAGCTACTTTAGGTGGCATAGCCCTGGCTTCCAGCACTACTGTGGAGATATTTTTGACCAAGATATGTCCTTTTAATTCACACATAAAACAAATCTCTAGAACAGCCTTCCGTTACTGTGCAATATTGCCAAAATTAGGAACAGCCTTTCTCAAAATGATGCTGAAACCCTAGTCCATGCATTTATTACTTCAAGGCAAGATTACTGTAGTCACTGTATTCTAGAATGGCGCCTGTTAGGTGGCAGCCAGTTACAGCAGCTCCCTTGTTTGTTTTTTGCAAGTTTTTTTTACTGAATTATCTGTTAATCCAAGTCAAGATCTATGTTTTCTCTCTGATAACGGATGAAAGTGGATGAGTTGGGATCTTCTACTTCCTGTAGAGGAATTACACACTACTTCCATATGTAGATTATGAAAACTGCATCAGAAAATATAAGTTTCTGTGGCAATGGCATCTATACAAGGGAGCAACTGTTAGCTCTCAAGGGAACAAGTCTGCTTCTTGATATAAAACCTGAAATCCCCCAAGACCTGAGGAGGCGTAAGAGGGGCTGTAAAGCAGGAGTGAAGCATCAAGAAAAATGTAGGAGATTTAAACCATTTCTCCCAAAAATTATTGGAAATGTGAGGTCCATCTGCAACAAAGTGGATGAACTTTCTGCTTTAGCTAGCAGCCAGCAAGAGTATAGAAAGTGTAGCTTGCTTTGCTTCACCGAGACCTGGCTGAATAAAAATATACCGGACAGCTCTCTTGAACTGCCTGGGTTCTCACTAGTGCGAGCGGACAGAGGCAAACAGAAGGGCAAGAAAAGAGGAGGTTGTCTTGCTGTTTTTTTTAATGCCAAATGGTGCAACCCTGGACATGTAACAGTGAAGGACTGCATCTGTACTCCAGACTTTGAGCTATTGATGATTGGACTGAGGCCATACTACCTGCCCCGTGAGTTTTCACACGCCATTGTTGTGACTGTTTACATTCCTCCATCAGCTGCAGCACAGTGCATGTGACATTATCCACACAGTTGTCGCTGGTCTCCAAACAAAACACCCCAGTGCCCTTATACTAATTAATGGGGGTTTTAACCATGTCAGTATTTCAGGAACTCTGACCAACTTCAAACAGTATGTGGACTGTGCAACACGAGAAAATAAGACTCTTGATCTCCTTTATGCCAATGTGAAGGAGACATACTGCTCTTAAGCCCTCCCCCCACTTGACAGATCAACTTAATATATCTAGTACCAACATACAAGCCCATAGTAAGACAACAGTCTGCTACCAAGAGGTATGTGAAGGTTTGGTCAAAGGATGCTGAGGAGGCCCTGCAGGAGTGCTTCAGGGTTACAAACTGGGACCTTTTCATGGACGCTCATGGTGAGGACATCGAAGGCATCTCTCACTGTATCACAGATTACACCCATTTCTGTGAGGACAATGTTGTTCCATCCAAAAAAGTTTGTTGTTTCCCCAATAATAAGCCATGGATAAATAAGGACATTAAAGGCCTCCTCAACAAGAAAAAGGCGTTCATGGCAAGAGACAAGGAGGAACTCCGAGCTGCGCAGAAGGAACTCAAGAGGAAGCTGAGGGAAGCAAAGCAGCTCTATAGAGACAGAGTAGAACACAAGTTGAGACAGAATAATATCAAAGAGGTGTGGAATGGGATGAAAATAATGACTGGCTGTAAGATGTCACACATTGCAGTGGAAGGAAACCCAAAGTTTGCTAATGAACTCAACCTGTTCTTCAATAGATTTGACACCACTTCTGCTTCTTACTCTGACCCAGTGTGCTCACACACCATCCCTCCTCCATCCACCACCTCAGCTTGGGGTCTCTTCACATCCCTTCACCCAACATCTCTGCCAATGCTGCCTCCCCATTGCCCACTGATGCCATCTCCTCTGTCAGCAGCCATACAACATTGAAGTATACCTAACCTCCAATACCTCCTCCCCTGCCCTCAACATCTGACTCATCAACACAATACACAGGCCCAGCCTTTGCCACAGAACAGGTGAGGAAGGAACTAGCTAAACTAAAGACCAACAAAGCAAAAGGACCAGATGAGATCAGTCCTAGAGTGTGTGCTGGACAGCTTGCAGAGGTTTTTCAGAAACTCTTGAATCTCTCTCTGAGATTCAAAAAGGTGCCTAAGTTATGAAAAACTTCCTGTATTGTCCCATTACCAAAAAGAACCCGTCCCAGTCCCAACAAAGCAAAAAAACTTCAGACCAGTGACTTCAGACCAGTAGCGCTAACATCACATGTCATGAAAGTGTTTCAGAGACTGGTCCTGCAACACCTGAGGTCTCAATGTCTGAATTTCTGGACCCCCTGCAGTTTGCATATCAGGAACATACTGGAGTGGAAGATGCCATCATCTTCTTAATGCACAGAGCATACTCCCATCTGAAGAGGCAGGGCTACATTGAGTCATGTTTTTTGACTTTTCAAGTGCTTTCAACACTATTTAGCCCCAGCTGCTAAGTGTAAAGATGCAGGATATGGAAGTTCCCGCAGACATGGTGGAGTGGATCAAAGACTACCTCAATTGGCGGCCACAGTTTGTTCGCCTAGATGGGTGCGTATCTGATGTGGTGATGAGCAGCACCGGTGCACCCCAAGGAACTGTACGGGCACCATTCCTCTTTACACTCTACACCTCAGACTTCCACTACAACTCAGGAACCTCTCACCTCCAGAAGTTCTGACTCTTCAATCATTGGATGCATTAATAATGATAACAATGAGGAATACAGACACTTGATAAAAAGCTTTGTTGATTGGTGTAAGAACAACTGTTTAAAGCTCAATATCAAGAAAACCAGAGAACTGGTGGCAGACTTTAGGAGGAGCAGGAAGACCCCAGTCCCTGTTTCCATCCTTGGAGACGAAGTAGTGATTGTGGACTCCTACCTTGGAGTCCACATTAACACAAACTGGACTGGTCAAACAATACAGATACACTCTTCAAGAAAGTACAGAGCAGACTGTTCTTCCTCAGGAGACTCTGTTCCTTTGGTGTGTGCAACAAGCTGCTGAAGATGTTCTATCAGTCTGTGGTAGCGAGTGCACTGTTCTTTGCAGTTGTGTGCTGGGGAGGTGGCATTAAGGCTGGTGAGGCCAACAGACTAAACAAGTTGATCAGGAAGGCAAAATCTGTTGTTGGACTGGAACTGGACAGTCTGGAGGCTGTGGCAGAGAGGAGGATGGTGGATAAAATCAACTCCATACTGGACAATCCTGCTAACCCACTTCATGAGGAACTGTGGCGAATGGAAAGTTCATTCAGCCACAGACTAATTCCTCCTAAAGAGATTCAGGAAGTCTTTTGTGTCCACGGCCATAAGACTCTATAATTCCACAATATAAACACACACACACCACGTACACATTCATGTATGCATGCACACACAAACCCCCCAAAATAAATAATTATTTTATTTTTCTACATACAAGTTAATTACTTTATTACTTTATTAATTACTATGAATTAATATAATTTAAATAATCTCAAATTTAATAACTTTGAATAACTGCTGTAACAATTGAATTTCCCCTTGGGGATTAATAAAGTACTTGTTCTTCTTCTTCAGTAACTGATTATTATCCGGCTGTCCCAGTAACGCCATAAACAGCCTCCAGTTAATCCAGAATGCTGCAGCCAGACAGGAACAGAAACTAGCAAGAGAGATCATATTTTCTCCTAGCTTCTCTTGTCAGGCTGTAAAATCTAAAATACAATTTAAAATCCTTCCTTACATACTGTGCATGCAGAAAGTATTCACAGCGCTTCACTTTTTCCACATTTTATATTAAAGCCTTATTCAAGATGAATTAAATTCATTTTCCTCAAAATTCTACAAACAATACCCCATACTGACAACAAAAAATAAGTTTGTTTGAAATCTTTGCAAATGTATTAAAAATAGAAAATGAAAATGTACATAAGTATTCACAGCCTTTGCCATGACATTGAAATTGACCTACTTTATCTTACTGAAACCTGGTTACAGCAGGATGAATATGTCAGTCTGAATGAATCAACCCCCCTCAGTCATAAAAATTATCATGTTCCTCGAAGCACAGGTCGAGGTGGAGGAGTAGCTGCAATCTTCCACTCAAACTTATTATTAAACTTTCATCCTCAGAACAGTTATAACTCATTTGAGAGCCTCACTCTTCGTCTCTCGCATCCAAACTGGAAAGCACAAAAACCAGTTCTACTTGTCATTGTGTACCGTCCACCTGTCCCTTACTCAGAGTTTTTAACTGAATTTCCAGACTTCCTGTCTGATTTAGTGCTTAGATCAGATAAAGTCATTATAGTGGGAGATTTTAACATTCATGTAGATGTTGAAAATCAGCATTGCATTTAATTCTATATTAGATTCAATTGGTTTCATTCAAAACGTTAATAAACCCACCCACTGTTTCAATCACACCCTTGATCTTGTTCTGACCTATGGCATCGAAATTGAACATCTAATAGTTTTCCCCCCAAATCCTGTTTTGTCAGATCATTCTTTAATAACTTTTGAATTTAAAATGATGGATCATGCAGCGTTTGGAAGAAAATTCCACTACAGCAGATGTTTATCCGACAACGCTGTTAATAAATTTAAGAAAATGATTCCATCTTTATTTACATCTATGCCAAGTATAAACATTGTGGAGGGCAGCTGCTTCAATCCCACTCCCTACCAAATTGATCATGTTGTTGACAGTGCTGTAACCTCACTGCGTGAAAACCTTGATTCTGTAGCCCCTCTGAAAAAGAAGTTAGTGAATCAGAGAAGACTAGCCCCATGGTATAATTTACATATTCGTACCTTAAAGCAGGCATCACGAAGGCTGGAAAGGAAGTGGCGTTCCACAAATTTAGAGGATTTTAACTAATTAACTCATCTTTATTAGACTTGGTAAATTTATCTCTAGTATCAGGCTACATACCACAGGCCTTTAAGACTGCAGTAATCAAACCTTTACTCAAAAAGCCTAGTCTTGATCCAGGAGTCTTGGCTAATTATAGACCAATATCCAACCTGCCATTTATTTCTAAAATCCTAGAAAAAGCTGTTGCTAAGCAGCTATCAGACCACTTACACAGGAATAAACTATCTGAAGATTTTCAATCAGGATTTAGAGCACATCATAGTACAGAAACAGCACTGTTAAAAGTTACCAACGATCTTCTCTTAGCCTCAGATAATGGACTTGTTTCTATACTTGTCCTCCTAGACCTTAGTGCAGCATTCGACACCACTGACCACAACATCTTATTACAGAGACTGGAGCATGTGACTGGTATCAGGGGAACAGCGTTAAAATGGTTCCAATCCTATTTATCGGACAGATTCCAGTTTGTTCCTGTCCATGATGAACCTTCCACACGAACAAAAGTTAGTTATGGAGTTCCACAAGGTTCTGTGCTAGGACCGATTCTGTTCACCCTGTACATGCTTCCTTTAGGATATGTCATTAGGAAGCACTCTATTAATTACCACTGCTATGCAGATGACACTCAGTTATATCTATCTATTAAACCTGTCAACACAAACCAGTTAACCAGACTTCAAGCCTGTCTAACTGACATAAAGGCCTGGATGACCAGTAACTTTTTACTTTTAAACTTAGAGAAAACAGAAGTCATTATATTTGGGCCAGAAAATCTCAGAAATAACTTTTCTAAAATTATAGCTACTCTAGATGGCATAACCCTGGCCTCCAGCACTACTGTAAAAAACCTTGGAGTTATTTTTGACCAGGACATGTCCTTTAACTCACACATAAAACAAATCTCTAGAATTGCATTCTTTCACCTGCGCAACATTTCCAAAATTAGGAACATCCTGTCTCAAAATGATGCAGAAAAACTAGTCCATGCATTTGTTACCTCAAGGCTAGATTATTGTAACTCATTACTATCTGGATGTCCCAATATCTCCATAAAAAGCCTCCAATTAATCCAGAATGCCGCAGCCAGAGTCCTGACAGGAACTAGCAAGAGAGATCATATTTCTCCTATATTGGCTTCTCTTCATTGGCTCCCTGTAAAATATAGAATAGAATTTAAAATCCTTCTTCTCACATACAAATCCCTTCATAATCAAGTTCCTTCATACCTTAAAGACCTTATAGTACCATATTATCCCAATAGACCACTTCGCTCTCAGAGTGCAGGTCTACTTGTGGTTCCCAGAGTTTCCAGAAGCAGACTGGGAGGCAGAGCCTTTAGTTATCAAGCTCCTTTCCTGTGGAACCAGCTCCCAGCCTGGGTTCAGGAGGCAGACACTCTCTATACTTTTAAGGCTAGACTTAAAACCTTCCTCTTTGACAAAGCATATAGTTAGGGCTGGCTTCAGGCAACCCTGAACCATCCCTTAGTCATGCTGCTATAGGCCTAGACTGCCCGAGGACCATCGGTGCACTGAGCTCCCCTACCCTGCAGGTGTCCCGGGTCCTGGAGCTGTATATCGCTGATGTGCAGTTACTGGTCCCACCAACCTGCAGTGTCTATTTGTTGTTTATTGTTGCTGTTCTTTTCTCTCTGCTCTATCCACTCACCCCAACTGGTCGAGGCAGATGGCCGCCCAAACTGAGCCTGGTTCTGCTGGAGGTTTTTTCTTCCGTTAATGAATTGAATTGAAAATTCAGCTCAGGTGAATCCTGTTTCCACTGATCATCCTTGAGATGTTTCAGTCCACCTGTGATTTGGAAAGGCACACACCTGTCTATATAAGGTCACTCACTTAACAGTGCATGTCAGAGTACAAACCAAGCCATGATGTCCATGGGATTGTTTGTAGACATCAGAGACAGGATTGTATTGAGGCACAGATCTGGGGAAGGGTACAGCAAAATTTCTATAGCATTGAAGATCCCAATGAGCACATTGGCCTCCATCATCTGTAAATGGAAGAAGTTTGGAAGCACCAGGACTCTTCCTAGAGCAGCCTGCCCAGCCAAACTAAGTGTTGTGGGAGAAGGGCCTTATTCAGGGAGGTAAACAAGAACCTGATGGTTACTCTGAAAGGGCTTCAGCATTTCTCTGTAGAGAGAGGAGGACCTTCCAGAAGAACAACCATCTATGCAACACTCCACCAATCAGGCCTGTATGGTAAAGTGGCCAGATGGAAGCCACTCCTCAGTAAAAGGCACACAACAGCCCACATGGTGTTTGCCAAAAGGCACCTAAAGGACTCTCAGACCATGAGAAACAAAATTCTCTGGTCTGATGAAACAAAGATTGAAGTCTTTGGCCTAAATGCCAAGCATCATGTCTGAGGAAAACCAGGCACCGTTCAACACCTGGACAATACCATCCCTACAGTGAAGCATGGTGGTGGCAGTCAATGGCGTCCAACCTAGTCCCAAGTCCCTCAGTGCAGCACTATTTAGATTGCAGCCTTTCTGCAGTCTCCCTGCTCACATGTAAAAGAGCTCCTTCCTCGTCTTTGAGTTTGATGAGAATGGGATGGGATGGTCGGAAAACACTTCTGCAACTCATGTCACGAATTGACATTCTGACGCAATTTTAGAATGTTGATAACACGGAAATACAAGATACAGTGCCCTTGCACTCGCACTCTTACGGCTGGGAAAGCCACTCCCTCACCTGCTGCTCTGCTCCATTTTGCAGCCACAAGAATTTTGAATGATGAGTTAAATTTAATTTGTGAGTTAGAAAAGGAAAAATAAATGTTTCCTCTTTGAGAACTCGAGCTTTCACCTACTGGTATGAATCAGTGGGGACAGGGACTGGGTGGCATGGACCAGTGGCCTGTGTGGTAGTAGTGTGGCCTGTTTGGTCCGTGCCTGTGGTCTTAAATTCTGTCAAGTTTTATGGGAACCACAAGAATAGCAAATGTCCCAGCTGGAATGTTGTGGACCTTTAGCTCACAGAACTAATGAAATGCTCTGAATATGAGAGGTTATTGGATTGATTCGTAGTTAGGCATCCACTTTTATTCACGAGCATGTCTGAAGTTACTGGAGAAATTCACTTTATTATTAGGTAAGTTTAACATTAAAATTATCAATACATTGATTTAGATCAACACACAGACCATTACAGGGACCAACTCTATGGGCGCTGTTCTGTGATCTGAGTGGCATGGACCACTACCCTGTGTGGCCTGTCTGTGGCCTCTTTGGTCTGTGCCTGTGGTCTGTCTGGTCTTGCTCAATGATTTGAGGTCCGTGCCGTGTAATTTGTGGTCCTGGTGGTTTGTGGCATCTATCTACCTGCATGTCATTAAAATCACAATACGATGTCACACTAAGCAGTATTTCACAGACAGTCCCATGTATTCAAGTCTATATGTTCGTAAAGTTTTTTTTTAATTTTTTTTTTTTCATCTTAATCTTTTTATTTATCATTTTCTTTAATCCTGTCACATTGTATGAGAACCACAAGAACAGTAAATGCTGGAGGTGGAATGTTGTGGCCCTTTTAAAATATTGGTATGAATCTGGCTCAAATGACTGTATTACTGAAAAAAATTATAGAATAATATATATATATATATATATATATATATTAATTTTCACCTGGTTGACATCCATTTTTTGTGGATGTAGGGGCATTGGTTTGTGTATTACAAGAGGTCTCTTCCAGTGACTTTAACAATGTAGTCTATAATGTGACATTTGGTGAAAGTACAGAAAAAATGAAAAAAAAAAACACAAATGACCGCTGATCATGTATCATAGTATCTCCACACGATAGGAGTTAAATAATGTACTGTTGCTATGTTCAGGAGAAGGACAGAAAAAAATGGAGGTGCCTGAAAGTTAGGTTGGTCACTAAGCAAGTACTGTGGTTCCAGTAGGTTGCCTCTTCTTTTGGTTTCCATGTTTCCTGTTCCTGCAGTAGACATGCAGTGCTGTGAGGGGAACACAGATGACTGACGATACCAGCAGCAGCCCAATGAAGACTTGACCAAAGACAGGATACTCTGTCACCATAGACTTTCCCTGAGGAGGCAACAGGCACAATTAACTCCCATCTTGAAGCATTAGTTATAACTCATTACTCGATAAGTAATGTTGTCAAACATCCCTCTAGATGATGCAGTGTGTTTATGTTGCTTATTTTGTGGGTGTAAACTGTTGCGACAACATCTTATCATAAATTTGCAGTTAAATGTGTAAAGATTGTAAAGTTTTTCCTCTTTCAGTTGCTCCAAGTTGTTTTGTCCACAGCAGATTGATCAAAATATAATGAAAAAACTGAAGATTCTTAATCAATATCATCCATGAGTATGACTCAAAGAACTTAGTCTGTGGGTTGAATGCCCGAGAAGTGCGACCACAGCTGCTACAGCTATGGCTGACTACAGGTCACAGGCATGGCTGCAACCCACGGCTGCTACAGCCACAGCACAGCTGTTACAGTCCATTGACAGTGTATGGGGGGGTGGACCTATACAGTATTATGTCACCCATAGGGTTACACACTGCAAGAATTAAGCCAATTCAGTTGCCATTTTTGGCCATTATGGACATCGCCATGTTGTTTTTCTGGAGCCAGAAGTACCATATTTGGACAATAATGAAGTGTCAAAAGAATGTTCCCATGGCAATCCCTGAGTCAATCAGCAGCGAACTTATTGAACGTACACACCCCATTCCTACACTGAAGGGGCAGGTATCCTTCTTCTTTTCCTTTCGGCTGTAACCTCACTCTTCTTCTTGAGTCCCTCTCATTTACAAACATGTACTCTGTTTTACTGCGGCTAACCTTCATTCCTCTCCTTCCCAGAGCAAACCTCCACCTCTCTAGATTTTCCTCCACCTGCTCCCTGTTCTCACTACAGATGACAATGTCATCTGCAAACATCATGGTCCACGGAGATTCCTGTCTAACCTCATCTGTCAGCCTGTTCGTGACCACAGCAAACAAGAAGGGGCTCAAAGCCAATCCTTGGTGCAGTCCTACCTCCACCTTGAACTCCTCTGTCACCCCTACAGCACACCTCACCACTGTCTTACAGCTCTCATACATGTCCGACACCACTTGAACATACTTTTCTGCCATTCCAGACTTCCTCATACAAAACCACAGCTCCTCTTTCGGCACTCTGTCATACGCTTTTTCCAAATCTACAAAGACACAATGCAGCTCCTTCTGGCCTTCTCTGTACTTCTCCATCAGCATTCTCAAAGCAAATATTGCATCTGTGGTACTCTTTCTTGGCATGAAACCATACTGCTGCTCATAAATGCTCACTTCTGACCTCAGCCTAGCCTCCACTACTCTTTCCCATAACTTCATTGTGTGACTCATCAGCTTTATTCCTCTGTAGTTTCCACAACTCTGCACGTCTCGCTTGTTCTTAAAAATGGGCACCAGTACACTTCTCCTCCATTCCTCAGGCATCCTCTCACTCTCCAAGATCTTGTTAAATAGTCCAGTCAAAAACTCTACTGCCACCTCTCCTAAACACTTCTATACCTCCACAGGTATGTCATCAGGACCAACTGCCTTTCCACTCTTCATCCTCTTCAGTGCCTTCCTCACTTCATCTTTACTGATCTTTGCTACTTCCTTCTCCACAACAGTCATCTCTTCTACTCTGTGCTCTCTAACATTTTCTTCATTCATGAAGGGGCAGTTATTCTAAAGCCATAATATGTATGAGTAAAGCCAGCTTTCAGTCATCCCCAGGTATGGACGAGAGGAGGTGAAAAGGATTAAAAGAGGCACCTGATTGCTTAGTTATTTACCTTAATAGCTTACGTTATGAAGCAAACATCGACCTAAAAAAATTCAGAATAGTAAGATTACAATGATTACTGTGGCAACAATAGTGACTTAGTAATTGGCGCTGATTTTTCAATGGACGTCAATGGGAGCCAGGGCTTGTTGGAGCCAGCAGTTCCCACTCCCCTCCAAGAGTATTGAAACAGTGAGGCCAATTCCTTGATTTTTGCTGTAGACTGAAAACATTTGAGTTTGACATCAAAAGATGAATATGAGACAAGGGATCAACATTTCAGCTGTAGCAAATTTAAATATATATATGTATTGAATATAGGGTTTATTATGTCTGGTTTATGAATTATGAATATCATAAACCATCTTAATAATTTGGGGCACCAGAGCCTTTCATAGCAGAACAATTCAATTCAATTCAATTCAATTCAATTTTATTTGTATAGCGCCAAATCACAATACAAATCATCTCAAGGCACTTTACAAAAACTAAAACTAAAAACCCAACAATTCCCTTATGAGCAAGCACTTGGCGACAGTGGAGAGGAAAAAACTCCCTTTAACGGAAGAAAAAAAAACCTCCAGCAGAACCGGGCTCAGTTTGGGCGGCCATCTGCCTCGACCGGTTGGGGTGAGTGGATAGAGCAGAGAGAAAAGAACAGCAACAATAAACAACAAATAGACACTGCAAATTGGTGGGGCCAGTAACTGCACATCAGCGATAAACAGCTCCAGGACCAGGGACACCTGCAGAAGGTACAGAGAGAGAGAGAGAGAGAGAGAGAGGGAGGGAGAGAGCACAAACTAGGGTAGAGAGAGAGCTCAAGGTTAGTAACATTCAATGGTGGAATATACATGAGGTGGGAGAGAAGGGGGGGGGTTAGGGTAGGGGAGCTCAGTGCACCGATGGTCCTCGGGCAGTCTAGGCCTATAGCAGCATAACTAACTAAGGGATGGTTCAGGGTTGCCTGAAGCCAGCCCTAACTATATGCTTTGTCAAAGAGGAAGGTTTTAAGTCTAGCCTTAAAAGTACAGAGAGTGTCTGCCTCCTGAACCCAGGCTGAGAGCTGGTTCCACAGGAGAGGAGCTTGATAGCTAAAGGCTCTGCCTCCCATTCTGCTTTTGAGAACTCTGGGAACCACAAGTAGGCCTGCACTCTGAGAGCGAAGTGGTCTATTGGGATAATATGGTACTATGAGGTCTTTAAGGTATGAAGGAGCTTGATTATGAAGGGATTTGTATGTGAGAAGAAGGATTTTAAATTCTATTCTATATTTTACAGGGAGCCAATGAAGAGAAGCCAATATAGGAGAAATATGATCTCTCCTGCTAGTTCCTGTCAGGACTCTGGCTGCGGCATTCTGGATTAATTGGAGGCTTTTTATTAAGATATTAGGACATCCAGATAGTAATGAGTTACAGTAATCTAGCCTTGAGGAAACAAATGCATGGACTAGTTTTTCTGCATCATTTTGAGACAGGATGTTCCTAATTTTGGAAATGTTGCGCAGGTGAAAGAATGCAGTTCTAGAAATTTGTTTTATGTGTGAGTTAAAGGACATGTCCTGGTCAAAAATAACTCCAAGGTTTTTTACAGTAGTGCTGGAGGCCAGGGCTATGCCATCTAGAGTAGCTATAATTTTAGAAAAGTTATTTCTGAGATTTTTAGGCCCAAATATAATGACTTCTGTTTTCTCCGAGTTTAAAAGTAAAAAGTTACTGGTCATCCAAGCCTTTATGTCAGTTAGACAGGCTTGAAGTCTGGTTAACTGGTTTGTGTTAACAGGTTTAATAGATAGATATAACTGAGTGTCATCCGCATAGCAGTGGTAATTAATAGAGTGCTTCCTAATGATATATCCTAAAGGAAGCATGTACAGGGTGAACAGAATCGGTCCTAGCAGAGAACCAACAACCAATCAATTAATGAGTAATACAGGATATCAGTCTATAATCTGAGGGAGAGTTCTCCCGATTCAGTGATGTATTTACTGTGTGAAATAACTTAGCTGTGTACAATATATACATGCTATTTATATAGGGGGAAATGGAGGGAGAACTGATCAGAAGAACTAGCTGAATTAAAGAATAAAACATAACAGTCTAACAGTAGGTTGTTTGCAGTGGTGGAAAAGAAATCTAGAAATTAATTATGTTCTGGGTGGAGTTTTGGAGGAAACGTAATTATGTAATTATGAAGACCAACTGATTAGTGTGAGACAACCAGCACAGCCACAATTTACTTGCTTGTCCTCGGGTTTACTGAGGCTCGATCCATTACGATGTGTGCTGGTCTGACTGCAGTCTGTTGGCGGGTTTCTAGGAGAGACATAGGTGTTCCCCGGAATCTTTGGCTGCAGCTCTCATCGCCTTTCCTCTGCATGATGAAGGATCTCCCAATTTGTTTGATTGCATCTTTCGTTAAATTGGCAGACAAAATGTTTCTGTAGCCTTCCGAGTTCATTTTGCTGCTGCCATCATGTGTTACATCATCAATGAAGATGAATGAACTTGTGCCAGAAGAAGCCATCATCTATAATTTATGTAAAGGTTAATCTTTGTCCCATTTGTCCCAGAATTTTTGAGGCTCCTTTGGCAAATTTCAGCCTGGCCTTCCTATTCTTGGTAATGAGTTAGGATTTTCTGGTGTGGCCTCTGTATTTTAATTCATGAAATCTTTGTGAACAGTAGAATGTGATACCTTCATTCCTGCCCACTGGATGTTGTTGCTGATGTCACTAACAGTTGTTTTAGGGACTTTCTTTACAGCTTTCATGTTTCTGTTTTCAACTGCTGCTGTTTTCATTGGTCCACCTGTTTGAAGTCTGCCCTACCCACGCTGATTACCTGAATCAGGTGTGTTCAGCCAAATAGAAATTGCAAGGGCAGGGGTAGTTGGAAAAGAAGCAGGACAGTGGACTGCTCTAACACATCAAGGTTAATTAAAACAAAGGCTTTGCTACACAGTGTTTGTGTTGCATGGAAAAGAACTGTTGCAACGTGCAAAAAAAAAAGAAAAAGTTGCACAGCAGTGCACTAGCTTAAAGTACTTATCAGAGACATGGAGTCTACTGGAAACTATGGCAGAGAGAAGCTTCATTTCCATCAAAGAAACAGCTGTAGTTAGTAGTGTGGGAGTATTTTAGGTACACAAAGAATGACCAGGGTCACCTGTTTGCTGAGTGAACACTCAACCACCCCCAGGACCCACACAATGTAGTTTCACATGCAGCCAAACTGCTAGCAATTGGGAATGTTTAAAGAAAAGATCCCCATTCAAAAATACGAGAAGTGTTCAAGTGAATACCTAAGTTTCAAACAGGGCATGAGATGGTGAATGAGATGGTGGGGAAGCGTCTCTCCCTCTGAGTAGAAGCAAGGCAATGGCTACAGAGTGTTTTTGCACAGAACTTAAATGGGTTTGATCAGAACCCCAAACAGTGCCACTAGAGGGTTTGGTTCCAATCTTGTACTAAATGTTTGGGACATGTTTATTTCTAAAATCCTAGAAAAAGCTGTTGCTAAGCAGCTATCAGACCACTTACACAGGAATGAACTATTTGAAGATTTCCAATCAGGATTTAGAGCACATCATAGTACAGAAACAGCACTGTTGAAAGTTACCAACGATCTTCTCTTAGCCTCAGATAATGGACTTGTTTCGATACTTGTCCTCCTAGACCTTAGTGCAGCATTCGACACCATTGACCACAACATCTTATTACAGAGACTGGAGCATGTGATTGGTATCAGAGGAACAGCGTTAAAGTGGTTCCAATCCTATTTATCGGACAGATTCCAGTTTGTTCATGTCCATGATGAACCTTCCACACGAACAAAAGTTAGTTATGGAGTTCCACAAGGTTCTGTGCTAGGACCGATTCTGTTCACCCTGTACATGCTTCCTTTAGGATATATCATTAGGAAGCACTCTATTAATTACCACTGCTATGCGGATGACACTCAGTTATATCTATCTATTAAACCTGTTAACACAAACCAGTTAACCAGACTTCAAGCCTGTCTAACTGACATAAAGGCTTGGATGACCAGTAACTTTTTACTTTTAAACTCGGAGAAAACAGAAGTCATTATATTTGGGCCTAAAAATCTCAGAAATAACTTTTCTAAAATTATAGCTACTCTAGATGGCATAGCCCTGGCCTCCAGCACTACTGTAAAAAACCTTGGAGTTATTTTTGACCAGGACATGTCCTTTAACTCACACATAAAACAAATTTCTAGAACTGCATTCTTTCACCTGCGCAACATTTCCAAAATTAGGAACATCCTGTCTCAAAATGATGCAGAAAAACTAGTCCATGCATTTGTTTCCTCAAGGCTAGATTACTGTAACTCATTACTATCTGGATGTCCTAATATCTTAATAAAAAGCCTCCAATTAATCCAGAATGCCGCAGCCAGAGTCCTGACAGGAACTAGCAAGAGAGATCATATTTCTCCTATATTGGCTTCTCTTCATTGGCTCCCTGTAAAATATAGAATAGAATTTAAAATCCTTCTTCTCACATACAAATCCCTTCATAATCAAGCTCCTTCATACCTTAAAGACCTCATAGTACCATATTATCCCAATAGACCACTTCGCTCTCAGAGTGCAGGCCTACTTGTGGTTCCCAGAGTTCTCAAAAGCAGAATGGGAGGCAGAGCCTTTAGCTATCAAGCTCCTCTCCTGTGGAACCAGCTCTCAGCCTGGGTTCAGGAGGCAGACACTCTCTGTACTTTTAAGGCTAGACTTAAAACCTTCCTCTTTGACAAAGCATATAGTTAGGGCTGGCTTCAGGCAACCCTGAACCATCCCTTAGTTAGTTATGCTGCTATAGGCCTAGACTGCCCGAGGACCATCGGTGCACTGAGCTCCCCTCACCTACCCCCCCCCCCCCCCCCTTCTCTCCCACCTCATGTATATTCCACAATTGAATGTTACTAACCTTGTGCTCTCTCTCTCCCCTAGTTTGTGCTCTCTCCCTCCCTCTCTCTCTCTCTCTCTCTCTCTGTACCTTCTGCAGGTGTCCCTGGTCCTGGAGCTGTTTATCGCTGATGTGCAGTTACTGGCCCCACCAACTTGCAGTGTCTATTTGTTGTTTATTGTTGCTGTTCTTTTCTCTCTGCTCTATCCACTCACCCCAACCGGTCGAGGCAGATGGCCGCCCAAACTGAGCCCGGTTCTGCTGGAGGTTTTTTTCTTCCGTTAAAGGGAGTTTTTTCCTCTCCACTGTCGCCAAGTGCTTGCTCATAAGGGAATTGTTGGGTTTTTAGTTTTAGTTTTTGTAAAGTGCCTTGAGATGATTTGTATTGTGATTTGGCGCTATACAAATAAAATTGAATTGAATTGAATTGACAATGTATCAAGGACTTGCCTCTAGTAATTACCCAAGCAAGGGCAGGACCAAAAACATGGGTAAGAAAATCACTGCAGGGCCACTTTTGAAAATTATATATATATATATATATATATATATATATATATATATATATATATATATATATATATATATATATATATATATACGGCAGGGCATAGGTGTTGATGGCTTGGACCTTGTTTTTCCCATTTAGCTGACTTCTTAGGACTTGCCTTACTCTCTGTAGGTATTTGGCTGTGGCTGCTTTCCTTGCGGCTTCTTCTTGGTTCCCATTTGCCTGTGGGATTCCAAGGTACTTGTAGCTCCCCTCAACATCCGCTATGCTGCCTTCTGGGAGTTCAACTCCTTCAGTCCTGACAACTTTCCCTGTCTTTGTTATCATTAGACCACACTTGTCCAGTCCGAATGACATTCCAATGTCGTTGCTGTATATCCTGGTGGTATGGATCAGTCGATCAGTCGATGTCTCGTTCAGTCCTGGCATACAGCTTGATGTCATCCATGTACAGGAGGTGGCTGATGGTTGCCCCATTTCGCAGTCGGTATCCAATGCCCGTCTTAGCGATGATCTGGCTGAGGGGGTTCAGGCCTATACAGAACAGCAGCGGGGACAGAGCATCTCCTTGGTAGATGCCGCACTTGATGGAGACTTGTGCTATCGGCTTGAGGTTGGCTACTAGGGTTGTTTTCCATAGTCCCATTGAGTTCCTTATGAAGGTTCTTAGGGTCCTGTTGATGTTGTACAGCTCCAGGCATTCCAGGATCCATGTGTGAGGCATTGAGTCGTAGGCTTTCTTGTAGTCAATCCAGGCGGTGCACAGGTTGGTCTGCCTGGTCTTACAGTCTCGAGCGACCGCTTTATCCACCAGTAGTTGGTGTTTTGCTCCCCTGGTGTCCTTACCTATTCTTTTCTGGGCCCCGCTCATGTATTGAGCCATGTGCCTACTCATCTTAGCCGCTATGATGCCCGACAGGAGCTTCCAGGTTGTGCAGAGGCAGGTTATCGGACGGTAGTTGGATGGGACTGCTCCCTTTTGGGGGTCCTTCAGGATCAGGACTGTCCTGCCTTCAGTTAGCCACTCTGGGTGAGTCCCATCCATTAGCAGCTGGTTCATTTGAGCTGCCAGGCGTTCATGGAGGGCAGTTAGCTTCTTTAGCCCGAGGCCGGGGACTGGTGAGCGTCAGAGAGGATGAAACAGCCAAGATCCATGAGTACATCAGGAAGATGGCCCAAGCGATGGAATACTTAGTGAATATCTCAGGCAACAGAAGCCCGATGCAGAGGATGAAGAGCGAGAACCATCGTGGCAGGACAAACCCCTGCACGCCATGTACCACCGACAGATACAAGAAATGGCTGATATCGAAAAGTCCTACCGGTGGCTGGAAAAAGCTGGACTGAAAGACAGCACAGAGGCACTGATCGTAGCAGCACAAGAGCAGGCCCTGAGCACAAGATCGATAGAGGCCGGGATCTACCACACCAGGCAGGACCCCAGGTGCAGGCTGTGCAAAGATGCCCCTGAGACAATCCAGCACATAACAGCAGGTTGTAAGATGCTAGCAGGCAGAGCGTACATGGAACGCCATAACCAAGTGGCCGGCATAGTGTACAGGAACATCTGTGCCGAGTATGGGCTGGAGGTCCCAAGGTCAAAATGGGACACACCTCCAAAGGTGAGGGATAATGACCGAGCTAAGATCCTGTGGGACTTCCAGATACAGACCGACAAACAGGTGATGGCTAACCAACCGGACATAGTAGTGGTGGACAAACAACAGAAGAAAGCCGTAGTGGTAGATGTAGCGATCCCAAGTGACAGCAACATCTGAAAGAAGGAACATGAGAAGCTGGAGAAATACCAAGGGCTTAAAGAAGAGCTAGAAAAGATGTGGAAGGTGAAGGCAACAGTGGTCCCCGTGGTAATCGGCACCCTCGGGGTTGTGACCCCCAAACTGGGAGAGTGGCTCCAACAGATCCCAGGAACAACATCAGAGATCTCAGTCCAGAAGAGCGCAGTGCTAGGAACAGCTAAGATACTGCGAAGAACCCTCAAACTCCCAGGCCTCTGGTAGAGGACCCGAGATTGAGGAAGACACACACACCACCCATAGGGGTGAGAAGGGAAATTATATATATATATATATATATAGTCTATATAATGAGGAATCTAGCCACAGACTAGTCTAGTCTAGCCACATATAGAGGATGAGTTGACAGAGTGGGCAGAAGACCAGACCTCCTCTGTTATGGAGAGGCTTAATTCCTCCTCCCATGACCTTTTGATT
Organism: Mastacembelus armatus; assembly: GCF_900324485.2. Lineage (NCBI taxonomy): Eukaryota > Metazoa > Chordata > Actinopteri > Synbranchiformes > Mastacembelidae > Mastacembelus > Mastacembelus armatus. Next base: position 13,823,660 of record NC_046648.1, read on the forward strand.
TTATCCACTAAGGGCCTTCTAAGATCCAACATAATGTTATACAGTTAGGAGATAAGACCTTTCAGAAATGGATTCAGGGGCATGATGATGTTGACTGTGGCTGATTCTGTGACAGCAGAGAAGTCAGGCAATTGAGAGGTAGGAAAGTGTCTTGTCTGAAGATGATGGAAAAAAATCTGAATTTCAGTGGCAAGGCATCAGGGGTGGATGAGATCTGCCGTGAGTATCTCAAGTCTCTGTATGTTGTTGGGCTGTCCTCAGCCTCCCTAGGAAGGTATATGCCAGGGTGCTGGAGAGGAGAATCTGGCTGATGGTAGAACCTCGGATCCAAGAGGAACAATGCGGTTTTAGTCCCAGTCGTGGAACAGTGGACTAGCTCTATACCCTGTTCAGGGTGCTCAAGGGTTCATGGGAGTTTGCCAGACTAGTTCACATGTGCTTTGTGGGCTTGGAGATGGCACCCAATCGTGTCCCTCGTGACATCCTGTGGGAGGTGCTCTGGCAGTATGGGGTCCAGGGACCTGTGCCCAGTGCATGTCGGACTCCTGCAGGGCTGCCCTTTGTCCCTGGTTCTGTTCATTATTTTTATGGACAGAATTTCACACACAGCCAGGGGCCGGAGGGACTCCAGTTCGAGGACCACAGGATTTCTGCTTGTTGCAGATGATGATGCCCTATTAGTTCCATCGAGCCAGGACCTTCAGCATGCACAGGGGCAGTGTGCAACTGAGTGTGAAGCGGCTGGGATGAGAATCAGCACCTCCAAGTCCGAGGCCACGGGAAAAGGTGGCTTGCTTGCCATCTCCAGGTCAAGGAAGAGTTGCTTTGTAAAATATATTAACTTGTATTTACCTGGTAGGGATTTATAGGCACACTGATGGGAAGTCAAATTTGATTGAGTTGCTAAAGATGTCTGTGGAGATTCTCAGTCGTCCAGATGAAGTTATTTAGAGGTTGAGTCTTGCAACTGGACTTTTAGTTTTTAGGTCTAAACGTTTCATGACTCATCTGAGTAGAGCGGTCACATGAGCCTACCATTAGATGCTAACAACCCTTACCTGAGCTAACTATCACACTAAAACACAGGAAACTTACCTACAAAAAGGGTAATCAAAACCTCTGTCCTCTGCCAATCAGAGAAGATGACAAAATGTCCAACTGACATTTCTAAATAGTTCAAGGAACTGTTTTAGGTCTGGTTAGCATATTGTATAAATTATGGCCTAAACAAAAGCACATGGTCTTATCTGGGAGCAAGCAGTGCATGGGGCTGCATATACAGGACATGGCCACAGAAAAAACTCACCAGTTCTTTGTTCCATGCTCGGTATCTGGGCGTCCCTCCCTGAATATAGCTGATGATGTAGAAGACGAAGAGGGCAATAAGGAGAAGGGGACTGGTTCCTGCCCACATTATCTTCCAGTACCAGTTGGGGCGATGACCAAGCATGTCTTTTATGTCTTTTTCAAACCTAAAATGAGACAATAATGTATGTCCAACGTTATTCTGTAAAGTTTGCAACTGCAAGACATCTTATTATGATTACACATGGGCCACTATTCAGAAGCTAATTCAAAACAAAAGCTGAACTGAAGACATAGAAACAGGGGTACTACTGCATCACACATAAATACACAAACCTTGTAAGTCCATAGATGTAACTAACACTTATGACCTCAATGAGAACAATAAACAACAGGGAGAAAGTGGCTCCATAATCATTGAACATGGTGAACCAGTAATTCCCTGATGAGGTGGTAAAGCCCAGGCTGAGAAGCAGACAAAATAAACACACTAAACCTGCAAAACAAAACACAGTATTCAGTTACCAAAGAAACAGTGGTCCTTGTAGTAAACATTTGAGATCTCTGTTGAGTTGACTGCAGTCCCAGAAAAAGAAAAGATACTGCACAGGACCCTCAGGTTCTCAGGTCTCTGGTAGAGGACACAAACTTTCACTTATGTACATATTGTGTGAACTGTCATGACAAGCACACTGAGAGCCACTGTATCAATGTCAAATTCCTTGTGTTTCCAACATACTTGCTAATAAATCTGATTTTGAATGACACTCTAATGTCATTGCTGTAGATCCTATTGGTAGGAATCAGTGAGTCTGTGAGTGTCTAATTGTGAGTGTCTGACCATTCTTTAATAACTTCTGAAATTAATTTAATGGATCATGCAGCATTTGGAAGAAAATTCCACCACAGTAGACAACACTGTTAATACATTTAAGAAAATCAATTCATCTTTATTTATATCTACAGTATATTATGTGCCAACACAGTGGAGGGTAGCTGCCTCAATCCTACTCCCTACTAATTTGATTACAGAAAGTATTCAGACCCCTTTAAATTTTTCACTCTTTGTGTCATTGCAGCCATTTGCCAAAATCAAAAAAATTCATTTTATTTCTCATTAATGTACACTCAGCACCCCAGCTTAACAGAAAAAAACAGAAATGTAGAAATTTTTGCAAATTTATTAAAAAAGAAAAACTGAAATATCCAGGTGCTCCAGGTGCATCCAGGTGCTTCCTATAGCTGCCATAAATGAATCTTCTACTACAGTAGCTCTTGAATCATCTGTAACACCTCAGTTATGTTTAAACTGCTTCTCTCCCATAGATCTCTCTGAATTTACATCAGTAGTTGCTTCATCTAAATCATCAACATGTCTCTTAGACCACATCTTGACTAGACTGCTTAAAGACACTCTGCCATTAGTCGGCTCAACTTTATTAGACAGGACAGGACAACTGGTTGAAATTGAAGGAAAGATGAATGCAGCCAAGTACAGAGATATCCTGAAAGAAAACCTCTTCCAAGAGTGCTCAGGACCTCAGACTCGGCCGAAGGTTCACCTTTCAACAGGACAATGACCCTAAGCACACAGCTAAAATAACAAAGGAGTGGCTTCGGAACAACTCTGTGACCGTTCTTGACTGGCCCAGCCAGAGCCCTTACCTAAACCCAATTGAGCATCTCTAGAGAGACCTGAAAATGGCTGTCCACCAACGCTCACCATCCAACCTGACAGAACTGGAGAGGATCTGCAAGGAAGAATGGCAGAGGATCCTCAAATCCAGGTGTGAAAAATTTGTTGCATCATTCCCAAGACGACTCATGGCTGTACTAGCTCAAAAGGGTGCTTCTACTCAATACTGAGCACAGGGTCTGAATACTTATGACCATGTGATATTTCAGTTTTTCCTTTTTAATAAATTTGCAAAAATTTCTACATTTCTGTTTTTTTCTGTCAAGATGGGGTGCTGAGTGTACATTAATGAGAAATAAAATGAAGTTTTTTGATTTTGGCAAATGGCTGCAATGACACAAAGAGTGAAAAATTTAAAGGGGTCTGAATACTTTCCGTACCCACTGTATATTCCACAATTGAATGTCTCCACTGTCACCATGTGCTTGCTCATAAGGGATTTGTTGGGGTTTTTTTTTTTTTGGTTTGTTTTTTGTAAAGTGCCTTTGAAATGACTGTATTGTGATTTGGCGCTTTACAAATAAATTGAATTGAATTCAATTGTATTGCCCAAGGACACTTTGACCTGTGGACTGGAAAAGTCAGGGATTGAACACCAACTAACTCTGCTTCCTAAGTCACAGCTGGTGGTAACATTTTCTATTTTCATTCCTGGATCTTACCGTTGAACAACTCACTGTTCATGTGGGATACAACTTTGAAGTCTTGTAGCGGGGTGATAATGGCAGTAACATTGCCCAGCATACTGCCCATTCCCAACAGCAGCAGCATGATGAAGTACAGTACTGACCACAGCTGAGACAATGGCATGTTCTTGATGGCTTCACTGTACACTATGAAGGCCAGACCTGTCCCCTCTACTGCCTGTAAAAGATAAAAGAAGCTTTGACCCAGTTTGACCTGGCCTCTAAAAAAACCTGACAAGGATGGATTTGCTAGATGTAGAGAACTTTTGCTCTACAGACTAGAAGTAATCAAGAAAGTGAATGAATAAAAACATGAAAAGCATTCATTCATTCATTCATAGTGAATTAACATTTAACCTAATGCTGCTTTTAAATGGAAAATCTTCTTCTCTACAGTGGAAAGAAAAAGTATGTAAATTGGGATTATCTAGTTTTCTGCATGAATTAGGTATAAAATGTGATCTGAGCTTCATCTAAGTCACTATTATAAAGAAACACAATGTGCTTAAGCTGATAACATAATTCTCATTTCTCATGCATTGCCTGTCCATACTCCCTGTTCCTGAATAACCCGGTGTCTCCTTCACCTTTCTGTCTGCTCTGCCTATGTTTGGGTCCAAAACCTAGTAAATTTTGCCATTTGGCTGAAATACCTCAACTTCACCTTTTAAATATGTTATTTGAAAAATAAAATATCTTCAATTAAAACTGAATACTCAAAGACGTATAAGCACTTTCTGAACATTTGACAAATTTCTAATTAATTAGAAAACTATAAATCAGGTAGATGCATTTTGGGTAGAACATGTATCATTAGTACTATTAAACAGCACATGAAACTGGCATATGTCTTTCTTATATATAAATATTTGAACAACTTATGTCACTTAACAAAACAGAGTGAGTTGTACCCATAGCAATGCAATACCAAGACTTCAATATAAGTACCAATACTGTCTTATCATTATGTTAATAATTGTAAACATTGGTGTTTTTTGAATGTGCCATTTTACAAAGAGTGTGCTGCTGAGGAACATACAGTGTCTAGTTCATGCTGCAGATCACAGTCTTCCAATTGGTTAGCAAGTTCAGCAAATTGCTGTGGGAATGTTGTGTTTAGCTTCTCGACCCACTGAAATGTATTATTTATGATGATGCTGTCCTCTGCAAGATTAAAGGTGTTCAGCAGCAGTAAGCGTGTCCTGGAAGAAAAAAAAAGGACTGTAATATGAAAAGTAATCACCACCCAAAATATTAAGTGCCTGCAGTATCCTTCATTACTTGCTCAATATAGTTCATTATTACATCACAGCATTGTATAAGGGATCTATTTAAATGTGTAAATATTATTATATTTAGTCTTCCATTTATGTAAATGGAAATAACTGGCAGCATGATCTGCCTGTGTCTCCAGCTTCCTCCCAAAGTCAAAAGACATGAAGATCATGTTAACTGGTGATTCTAAATTGTCTGAAGGCGTGAATGTGCATGGTTATCTGTCTCTATGTTTCAGTCCTATGATAGACTAGCGATCTGTTAAGGGTGTACCTTGCCTTTTGGTCCAATGTCAAGTGGGATTGGCTCCAGCACCCCCACACCCCTTGACAGGACTAATCAGCATGGATAATAGGTGGATATCCAAATATATTTGATGTATTTACGTACTAACGTTTGGGAAGAAGACAAAACAGCACACTTGCTACCATAGTTTGGTATAACATGTGCAGCATCTTTCTGCAGAAATCTAATGACCTATAAGTTCCCATTTGCAATCTTTTATATTGCACATCTGTGCTACATGAGCAGTCCAACTTATTTTCCAGGAGTACAGGAGTTTGTAGGCTGGCACTATTTCAATGTCTGCACCAGAGGTTAACCGGATAAGAGAGGGTTTAGATCTTCAAAGATCCACTACCATTTCTTTGGTTTTAGAGGTGTTCCTTAGGAGACAGTTTTTATGATTCCAGTTACTGAAGGATTTTATCAGGTCTCTGCACTCCTCTTCCTGTCCATTCCTGATACCTGCAACAATCCCAGTATCATAGAATACCTTTGGCAGCACTCAGAATTGTACATGAAGTCTGCTGTGTACAGTGTCTACAATAATAGAGCCAGTCCCCTTTGGAGCTGCTCAAAACTCTACCAGAGATGCAGTTTCCCATCCTGATGAACTGTGGCCTTTCTGTCAGGTAATTTGTGATCGAGAAAACAAAGGAGGGGACCATCCCCGTCCCTTTGAGCTTGTCTCTGAGGATGATTGGTTGAATGATACTGAATGCATTTCAAAGAACATAATCCTCACATTACTTGCTGTTCTTCCAGATGAGACACAGTGAAGCATGTAGAGGACAGTACCATCCACACTAATGTGTTCTCTGTAAGCAAATTTCAGGAGATCTATTGTGTGTTTAACATCAAGTCTCCATATGAGAAGAATGAGCAGAGAATCATCTTCTCCAGGACCTTCATAATGTGGTATATGAGAGCCACTGGCCTGTATTCTTTTAATTCAGCAAAACACTTTACTTTAGTTACCAGAACAATACAAGAGGTTTTCCAAAGAGCCAGGACCCTCCCTAACTGTAGACTCAGGTTGAAGATTCTCTGTGACTGTGCTGCCCAACTGTGTGAGTTGGGCAGCACAGTCTTTAAGCAGCCATGAACATACACCATCTGGGCTAGCTGTCTTCCCACGGCAGTCTTTGTAACTGCAGCCTCACTGCAGTTACTGTGTCCAGATGGCGGAGTGTGCCTAGGCGAAGGCGGGGGTTTACCTGCAGTGGTGGAGATGCACACAGTTTGAGGACAACGAGCAGGAGATGAAGGAGGTGATATTGAGGACATTGTTTTGCGGAAATGGTAAGTGAATAATCATAATAGTGGCCAAAAGAAGGTAGGTGTGTATTCTTCAGTCACATCTCCTGGATGTAGTTTACAAATAGCCTGTGATATGTGAGGGAAACACTTTAAGAGACAAATGTCTGCTACTTCCCTCTGTGTCATATGTTAATTCAACATAGACTTTTAACACTGCATTGTAGTCTCAAGGAAGCAAACGGAAAGTCAGGGAAACGCTAATTATATTACATATGCCATCCTGCCGGCATGATTTACATGTGGTTCTCTGATGTGTAAATTAATGCTGTTCAACTGATATAAAAGCTGATCATTTTCTGTGCTCGGGGTCAATCGGTATTGACCCGTCTTGCAAGTCGTATGTTCTGTTGTGACTCTGTTGCTTTGCTTATTAAATTTGCCATCCTTTGATCTGAGATTTGCCTCCATGTGATTTTCCATGACAGATTTAAAGTGTAAATTTCCCTCACAATTATCTGCAACATTTGTTTGTGACATATGTCATTTGTTTTACATTACCTTCTCATTACACCAACAAAATACATCACTTTTTAATAAAACCAGTAAGAATTGCCAATGTGGGCTTTGCACAGCATCTGTGTCCTGCCTAAAAGGTGCATGCATGCAGATTTACAGGCATGCACATACATATATTAGCACAAATCATACACAAACCTCTCCAGGCAGTTCTCGTAGTTGACAGTGGCCTTAAACCCATAAATAGCAAAGGTGACAATGCTGGCAAAGATGGAGGTTCCACTGTTGATGAGGGAGACAACAATGGCCTGGCACTCAAAGTTGTTGTTGTACTGGTTGTAGCTGGCATAAGCTATGAGTGACCCAAAACCCAAACCCAGAGAGAAAAATATCTGAGTGGCTGCATTGATCCATGTAACAGGGTTGGCAAGCTGTTCCATCTAAAAGTAGACATGCACATGACCATTTTAGCAAGTGGAGACACAGACATAAAAGACACAGAGACAGTACAAATAAGCGCAAAACATTATATTTAAAGAATAGATAATAGATTTATTTTTTAGTTATCAGGCAAATACATCATCATTTAATAAGATGACAATTTATAAGCTGTATGCATTCATATTGTGTTTTACTAAGCAGCACTGGCTCAGTGTTTTATCTGACTTATATAATGAACTTTTTATAATGGAAACTCCACATTTTTCAGGATAATTTATTGTCCCTTCATATATTCAGGTGAAAGACATTAGAAAATTTCCAGTGGAAAATGTCAAATATTCATTTGCGCCCCAAGCAAGCTAGAAATATAGCCAACATGATTCTTGTCTATATGCCTGTTGCAAAATTTCCAACACAACTTTACCTTTGGTGTGAACATATATTTGACACCATTGACAGCACCATGAAGAGTGATGCCCCGGATCAGGTAGATGAAAAGGACCACATATGGAAATGTGGCTGTAAAATACACTACCTACAGATGGAGTCAAAAAGCAAAGCTGGAGTTAAAATTCAAATATGGGACTGAACATATAGTAAATATGTAGTATGCTGGACAACTTCATGATATCCCTGGCATCATCCCTCTCCCCTGGCCGAACAAAAAACACCTGTGTGCTGCACAAATTTTTAAATTCACATATTCACTTATCTGGTTATCTACATGTTTTAAAGTAAGCATTTGATTGTTATTACATATAAAACAATACTCCCATCCCAATAATCTTGCTTTTTCAAGTATCATCAGTTACCACTGATTGACTAGTCATAGATACTTGTCAATATGTATGATCCCAGTATTCTTAATTTGGGAGCCTTGGAGTTCTTACCTTTCCAGTTGACTTTACACCCTTGACAATGAAAAGGTAGGTAATCAACCAGCTAAGCAGGAGGCACAGAGCCTGACCTTTGTGAACACCTCCGTTCTCTTCAATAGAAGAAGAAATGTCAAGTGTTTCCCTGTAAAAGTAGTATTGTGTGGGTGTGGCTCTTTCACACTCTTCTACAGGTCCTGTTCTGTTTGAATTGATGGGGCAATCTGCCCAGGGCAAGACTAACTGGAAAGGGAATGAACGTAGAACAAGCCTTATTGTTCACATGAAACCTAACATTTTATAAAATTACAGTATCTTGCATTTAAAAAGTAGTAGTTAGCAGCTCACATGAAATGAATGAAAGAGGTACCAAAAACTCCATGCATTGATGATATTGTAATAAAGACATAGATACAGGGATGTCACAACACTAGCAAGACCTAAAAAGAAAGAATTAGAAAAAACATAAAAGTTCAGAGAAAAATTGTTACAAAGGCCAAAATGTTTTCCATTTTACATATCGTATACCCACCTATAGCCAGAATGTTTCTTCCTCAAAGTTTTATGCCATGTCTTTGAGCAAAATCTCGTCCAACAGAATTGCAAATTTATAAAGTTAAATCAGAACTAGTTTTATTTGTGAAGTGTTGGTGCGGGAGCGAAGGAGAGGTGGTAGGACCCAAATGCAGAACAGAAACATGGCAAACACAAAAACAGAGAGGCGAATGAAAAGGGAAACTGAAAATCACCGAATGAAACAGGAAAAAACTAGAGAAGCCGAATGAGACGGGAAAAGGTAGTGGCAGTTTCCGGGTAAGTGACTCACTTCCTACTGCAAGCGTGTCGTGCTGTGTGTGCTGTATAGTTCGTCTACAGATTAGCAACAGACTAGCTATAGTCTAAAATACGTAAAAACTGATATCTCATAATCAGATATCAGGAATAATATCATATAATGAAAACTCTCTAAACAATTTATTAACCGCTACATTCCGGTACTAGTCAAGTGCCTTTTTATTTTTACTGGTATTTATTGCTATTTCCTGACTTAGCACTCGTTAGCCTACCAGTTAGCTTAGGTAGCTAGTAACATGGCTTCTTCCCCCCTCTCTCTCTCTCTTTCCTGCTCAGTGTGCCACATTTAGTTATTCCTCTGCCTTCTCTAGTGATAATGATACCTGTAATAAGTGCAAGGTTCTGCTAGCTTTGGAGGCGAGGATCACTGATTTGGAAGTGCGGCTCTGCACCTTTGAACAAAAGCCAGCTAGCCTAGCCCTATCAGCAGGTGTGGAGGCCACAGGGTCTGTTAGCGGCAGCTCCGGAGCAGCCCGGAGAATTAGCCTGTGTGATGGTCCGACGGAAACATACTCCTAAGCAGAAGCTCACACCTCATCACCTGCCTGTTCATGTTTCTAATAGATTTTCCCCACTCAGCGACACACCCGCTGAGAAACCGATTCTGATAATTGGCGATTCCATAGTCAGAAACGTGAAGCTAGAGATACCAGAGACCATAGTCAAATGTATTCCTGGGGCCAGAGCGGGCGACATCGAGTCAAATCTGAAGCTGCTGGCTAAACCTAATTGTAAATATGACAATTACACCCGATTACGCCAAAAATTAATGTTGAGTCGGTGTGTAACTTCGCCAAATTAATGTCAGACTCCGTAATTTTCTCTGGACCCCTCCCCAATCTGACCAGCGATGACATGTTTAGCCGCATGTCGTCGTTCCGTCGCTGGCTGTCTAGGTGGTGTCCAGCAAACGATGTGAGCTTCATAGACCGTAGGTCTTCATAGGCCACTTTCTGGGGAAAACCCGGTCTGGTAGCGAGGGACAGCATCCATCCCACTTTGAATGGTGCAGCTCTCATCTCTAGAAATTTGGCCGAGTTTATTAGCCAACCTAAAGTTTGACAATCCAGAGTGGGGACCGGGATGCAGAAACTCAGTCAAAAACGCCTCTCTGCAGTTTCCTTAGAGCCGTCACCCTCCTCAAACCACATAGAGATTGTGTCTGCCCCTCGAACATATAAATCAAATAAATTAGAAGTTAACAGAAGAGGAGTTATTCATAAAAACCTAATAATTAACATAATAATAATAACATAAATAATTAAATTAAGACCACTCCTCTTATCGAACGGAAAAACAGAACAGTTAGATGAGGATTATTAAATATCAGGTCTCTTTCATCTAAATCTCTGTTAGTAAATGAGTTGATAACTGATCACCAAATTGACTTACTCTGTCTTACTGAAACCTGGCTACAGCAGGATGAATATGTCAGTCTAAATGAATCAACCCCCCTCAGTCATAAAAATTGAGAGTCTCTCACATCCAAAATGGAAAACACAAAAACCAGTTCTACTTGAGTTTTTAACTGAATTTCCAGACTTCCTGTCTGATTTAGTGCTTAGTTCAGATAAAGTCATTATAGTGGGAGACTTTTACAATCATGTAAATGTGCAAACTGCATATAATTCAATATTAGTTTCAATTGGTTTCACTCAAAATGTTCATAACCCCCCCCCACCCCACTGTTTCAATCACACCCTTGATTGTGTTCTGACCTATGGCATCGAAATTGAACATTTAATAGTTTTTCCCATAATCCTATTTTGTCAGATCATTCTTTAATAACTTTTGAATTTAAGATGATGGATCATGCAGCATTTGGAAGAAAATTCCACTACAGCAGATCCTTATCTGCATCAACAGCGACTACTCACCCACAGCTTGTCACCTGTTTAATGTTATTTGCAGACACTTTAGTAGGGTAAATAAGTCACCTTGTTTGGTTTATAATTTACTTTATTTCGAGACAGCCCTGTTTGCTAAATGAAGTGTGCACATTTAGTTAGCATTGGTTTGTCTTTTGTCTATTTGTTAATTTATGTTTCTTTGTCTTGTCTTGCCTGAGTTACCTGTTCTCTTCCTGGTTTGGCAAAAGAGGTTGCTTAGGTGAAGCCTGAATTTATGCAGAGGCCAACAAAGAGGACCAGACCACTGAGTGGCAAACCGGAGGGGGGAAAGATGAAGTCCTTGGTTTAAAGATTTGGTTTCTTTTGTGAAGTTTCATTTAGATATAATGTAGTTGTTGTTTATTTAGTTTAATTAATTGTAAACTGACAGACTTGTAAATTTAGTTATAAGTATGTGTAATTTAGTTAATTATGTTTTGTCTTGTAAATCCCCCTCGTTTCAGTTGGCCTGATCAGCCAATATAGAAGTTCCTTTAGGTGTTCAGTTAGAGAGGCAGTCTTTTTCTTTGTTCAGTCAGCTCAGTTTACATTTAGGTTAAACTTTTTTGTTAAGTTCTGCTCAGTTGACCTTTTTTATGGGCCCAGAACTTTACTTTCAAAATTTACTATGAAAATTTATTTTACTTTTCAAAATTTGTCTTATTTTGTGTATTTGGGGAAAATAAATCCCTTTTCTTGTTCAAAAATCTACCTGTGGCTCATTTGTTAACCGGTCAGTCTCTCACAATATTCTTACCTTAAAGCAGGCATCACAAAGGCTGGAAAGGAAGTGGCGTTCCACAAATTTAGAGGAATTTTTTCTAGCCTGGAAAAACAGTCTATTAACATATAAAAAAGCTCTCTGTAAAGCCAGAACCACATACTACTCATCTCTAATAGAGGAAAATAAGAACAATCCCAGGTTTCTTTTCAGCATTGTAGCCAGGCTGACAAAAAGTCACAGCTCTGTTGAGCCCAGTGTTCCCTTATGTAACCGCTTTTGACAGCGTGTACTTAATGTCTGTTACCCTTCTTTAACTGGGTGCTATGGTGTTTCATATTATTTTTCCCAAGTCAGTTAAGTCTTCTCAGTCCAATGTCCTGTAACCTGGTTACTCATTAGCTACCACTGTGTTCTTGTCCTTGGGCTGGGGCTCGCCATCCAGTACTGGAGAGATGTCCATCCTTCGATGTGCAGCATAGCTTCAATTTGGATCCAAACAAAAAAATAAGTGCAAGGCAATACGTTCAAGACAGACAATAGTGTGGGTTCCAAGCTTTCGTTGGCTCACAGCCTTCCTTCAGCTCAATTTCTTTGTCCATGAAGTTCTCCCGTTCGGTGTGTCTCGAGCGCATGAAGCTCGTAAGCGTCTGACACCACGCAAGGCACGCAAACCAGATGTTCCGGCTCAAGGGACAATTAACCTTATTGGTTAATATGAGATCACACACAAATAATATCATTGGTTGCTCATAATGTCACTAAAACACAATGCAGCAATTTCACTGAGGCTTTTACCATATTTTAACACTATTTTTACTATCTTTACTAATACTATGTTTTAATGAACTTGTATTTACTAATCTTTAACCAAGGTTTTATCTGTTTCTTTTTAGCACTGGGTTACACTTAGCTCTCACCAGTGATGAATTTATGAGTTTCTTCACAAATAAAATCACAACTATTTGAGATAAAATTCAGCAGATGCTTCCTATACCTGCAAAAAATGAGTCTTCTACTACAGTAGCTCTTGAATCATCTGCAAGACCTGTTATGTTTAGATGGCTTCTCTCCTATAGATCTCTCTGAATTTACATCAGTAGTTGCTTCATCGAAATCATCAACGTGTCTCTTAGACCACATCTTGACTAGACTGCTTAAAGACACTCTGCCATTAGTCGGCTCAACTTTATTAGACATGGGAAATTTATCTCTAGTATCAGGCTACATACCACAGGCTTTTAAGACTGCAGTAATCAAACCTATACTCAAAAAGCCTAGTCTTGATCCAGGAGTCTTGGCTAAATATAGACCAATATCCAACCTACCATTTATTTCTAAAATCCTTGAGAAAGTTGTTGCTGAGCAGCTATCAGACCACTTACACAGAAATGAACTATTTGAACATTTTCAATCAGGAAACAGAGCACATCATAGTACAGAAACAGCACTGTTAAAAGTCACCAACAATCTTCTCTTAGCCTCAGATAATGGACTTGTGTCTATACTTGTCCTCCTAGACCTTAGTGCTGCATTCGACACCACTGACCACAACATCTTATTACAGAGACTGGAGCATGTGACTGGTATCAGAGGAACAGCGTTAAAATGGTTCCAATCCTATTTATCAGACAGATTCCAGTTTGTTCATGTCCATGATGAACCTTCCACACGAACAAAAGTTAGTTATGGAGTTCCACAAGGCTCTGTGCTAGGACCGATTCTGTTCACCCTGTACAGGCTTCCTTTAGGATATGTCATTAGGAAGCACTCTATTAATTATCACTGCTATGCAGATGACACTCAGTTGTATCTATCTATTAAACCTGATAACACAAACCAGTTAACCAGACTTCAAGCATGTCTAACTGACATAAAGGCCTGGATGACCAGTAATTTTCTACTTTTAAATTCAGAGAAAACAGAAGTGGGCCTAAAAACCTCAGAAATAACTTTTCTAAAATTATAGCTACTTTGGATGGCATAGTCCTGGCCTCCAGCATTACTGTGAAAAACCTTGGAGTTATTTTTGATCAGGACATGTCCTTTAACTCACACATAAAACAAATCTCTAGAACTGCCTTCTTTCACCTGCGCAACATTGCCAAAATTAGGAACATCCTGTCTCAAAATGATGCAGAAAAACTAGTCCATGCATTTGCAAAATTGCAACCTCAAGGCTAGATTACTGTAACTCATTACTATCTGCATGTCCCAGTATCTCCATAAAAAGCCTCCAGTTAATCCAGAATGCTGCAGCCAGAGTCCTGACAGGAACTAGCAAGACAGATCATATTTCTCCTATATTAGCTTCTTTTCATTGACTCCCTGTAAAATACAGAATCGAATTTAAAATCCTTCTCCTCACATACAAATCCCTTCATGATCAAGCTCCTTCATACCTTAAAGACCTTATAGTACCATATTATCCCAATAGACCACTTCGCTCTCAGAGTGCAGGTCTACTTGTGGTTAGACTTAAAACTTTCCTCTTTAACAAAGCGTATAGTTAGGGCTGGCTTCAGGTAACCCTGAACCAACCCTTAGTTATGCTGCTATAGACTGACCGAGGACCATCGGTACACCTAGTTCTGCTGGAGGTTTTTTCTTTCCGTTAAAGGATGTTTTTCCTCTCTACTGTCGCCAAGTGGTTGCTCATGAGGGATTTGTTGGGTTTTTTGTTTTTGCAAAGTGCCTTGAAATGGTTTGTATTGTGATTTGGCGCTATGCAAATAAAATTGAATTGAAAACTAAGAAAACCGAATGAAACAGTAACATCTACAACTCTTGTAATAAAGCAAGGCTTACACAAACTTGTCAGTGAGTTAACTAATGCTTCAGCACAAACAAAAGTATATATAGGGAAACAACAACGGTGATTAAATGGTGGTTAATGGTGTGAAGCTGCCGGGGACCAGTGCAAGGGAAAGAGGAAGTCTCTTCAGAGTAACGGTTCCCGGCAGGAAGTTCCAGAGGTGAACCATGACAGGACCTCCCCCCTAAGGCTGAGGTGAGGAACTAGTCAGAGACTCAGGGGAGAGGCTTTCTGGAGACTCAGGTGAAAGACTCTGGCTAGGCCTGCCGGAGACTGGGAGAGGACCTCAGTGGGGACGCTGTCGTCGGCATGCTGAGGGTCTGGAAGCAGGGGGTCCTGGAGACTGGGACACTGGAGACTTGGGCGAGAGGCCAGCTGGAAAATCTAGTGCAAGGCCTGTTGGAGACTGAGGTGAGGAGCTGGCCAGGTACTGAGGCAAAGGGCTAGTCGGGAACTCAGGGGAGAAGCCTCCCGGAAACTCAGATGAAGGGCTGGCTGGAGACTGAGGCGAGGGACTAGCCAGAGACTCAGGACAGAGGCCTGCTGGAGACTCGGGGAAGGGTTGGCCGGAGACAGAGGTGAAAAGCTGGCCGGAGACGGGAAGGGGACCTCAGCGGGGATGCTGTTATCGGCGCACTGAGGCTCTGGGATCAGGACTGGAGCTTCAGTGTGGACGCTGTCGTCAGCACACTGAAGCTCAGGAATCTGGACTGAAGCCTCAGCGGGGACGCTGTCTTCAGTGAACTGAGACTCAGGAAGCAGTACTGGAATCTCAGCTGGGATGCTATCGTCAGCGCACTGAGGTTCTGGATGCTGGAGTGGAACCTTAGCGGGGACGGCCACGTCGGCACACTGAGGTTGTGAATGCTGCGATGCTGGGCGCTTGAGCTGCTGGAGTCTACGGCGGAGAGAAAACAGCGCTGGACTCCGGCGGTGAGAAGGCACTGGGCTTGGGTTGCCAGACTGGAGATGTGGCTACACCTCTCTGACGACAACGCTGTCGGTGGCGACGCTGCAAAACAGAAGACCCAGGCTGGGAGAGAGAGAGACTTAGAGGGGACCGCGGTTGGGGAAGGGAGAGAGTGAGAGGGGACCCCGGCTGGGGAAGGGAGAGAGTGAGAGGGGAGCCTGGCTGGGGATGAGAGAGAGTGAGAGGGGACCCAGGCTAGGGATGAGAAAGAATGAGAGGGGACCCAGGCTGGGGATGAGAGAGAATGAGAGGGGGCCCAGGCTGGGAAAGAGAGCAAGCGAGAGGGGACCCAGGCTGGGGAAGAGAGGAAAGGAGAAGGGACTCGAGGGAGAAGAAGGGACAGCTCAGGCTGAGGAGAGAGATGGGACTCAGACTGAGAGGGTGAAGACTTAGGCTGAGTGAGTGAAAGCTCAGGCTGAGTGAGTGTGAGCTCAGGCTGAGTGAGTGTGAGCTCAGGCTGAGTGAGAAGAGTCAACTCAGTCTGAGGGTGTCAGGTTTCGGGGAATTATTACTTAAGTTTTGGACCACAGATGCACCCACTCTGGTACTCAGGGTTCAAAAACAAGACTATTTAACTAAACTAGGCAAAAACAGGAAACAAAACACTTGGCTAAGAGGGGACAGGTCAAGGCAGGGAAACACAAGGACATGAAACATGAACATCGAACGAAGACATGGACACCAGGGAACAAGGCATGAGGGTCTGGGTCACACACACAACTGGAGAGACGCACCAAACCACACAGACACGTGAACACAATATGGGAGTCAAGGCATGAGGTAGTCTGGGTCACACACACACCGAGGGAGACGCAACAGACTATGAGAAAATATGAACGTGAACACAGGGACTCGGGGCATGAAGTAGTCTGGGACACAGACTACAAGAAAACATGAACATGAAACTAGGGAGTCAGGGCATGAGGTAGTCTGGGTCACATACACATTGAGGGAGACGCACCACACAAAGAACAAAAACATGTAACACAGGGAATCAAGGCATGGGAACACAAGGGCATGAAACATGACACGAGACAACGACACATGAACAGAGGACATGGGAAAAGGACCAGAAAACTAATAAGAAAAAGGAGGCAGAATACTTAACTTAAACCTGGGGGAACCAAAAGGTAGTCCATGATCAAAACACGAGTGTATCGACAGGCTCAAAACGATGTCTAGCAGGACTCAAAACAATGCATTAACAGCTCTCATGGCTTAACTCACAAAACAGTGTCTAAACAGACAACCTGGCAACTAAAACATGGGACAACAAAGGTATATAAAGGCAAGACACAAACAAGGAACAGGTGAAAACAATAACTAATTAGGTCAATGTAAAGTAAACAAAGTAAAACAAAAACCAGTTCCTGTCAGGATCCTACAAAATAAAAGAAACAGGAAGACAAAAAACACGGATCCTGACAGAGGGAGAAGAAGGGACTCAGGCTGAGGGAGTGAGCACCCAGACCGAGGGAAAGAGAGCTCAGACTGAGTGAGAAAAGACTCAGTCTGAGGAAGAGAAACCTCAGACTGAGGGAGGGAAGACTCAAACTGAGGGAGGGACTGAGGGAAACTGAGGGAAACTGAGGGCAAACTGAGGGAAGAAGGGACTCAGGCTGAGGGAGTGAGCACCCAGACCGAGGGAAAGAGAGCTCAGACTGAGTGAGAAAAGACTCAGTCTGAGGAAGAGAAACCTCAGACTGAGGGAGGGAAGACTCAAACTGAGGGAGGAGAAACATCTTGGTCTGGGAAACTGAAGAGATCAGACCGAGACGAGCGGCGTCTTGGTCCGAGGAAACCAGGAGAGCCGGTGGTGGTGAAGCCAGGGGAGCCATATAGAGGTAGCACAGCCCCTTAGCTGCCTTGATGGGATACTGGAGATACTGGCAGTCTCCCAACACTGAGGGGACCGAAGCAACGAGGGCTAGTATCTGGTCTGCCCTTTGCTCAGTCACAAATCCGGGTGGATCTGCAAACCTCCTTTCCAGCGTGGCGCAAAAGTCCAAAATCTCTCCGTATCCCTGGGTGTTCCGGACAATGTTATCCAATATGTCCAGAAGACTGGAGATCAGGTCCTGCCTGGTGGTGTCCGCTGGGTCCATTGTTGGGGTAAGCATTCAGTTATGTGTTGGAGAGAAGGGTGTGGGAGCAAAGGAGAGGTGGTAGGACCCAAATGCAGTACAGAAACAGGTTTTATTTCCTCCTGGGATCTCCAGGGCAAGGCAAACACAAAAACAGCGAGGCGAATGAAAAGTGAACCTGAAAATCACCGAATGAGACGGGAAAAAACTAGAGAAGCCGAATGAGACGGGAAAACTAAGAAAACCGAATGAAACGATAACATCTACAACTCTTGTAATAAAGCAAGGCTTACACAAACTAACTAATGCTTCAGCACAAACAAAAGAGACAGGGAAGTATATATAGGGAAACAACAACGTTGATTAAACACAGGTGAAGTCAATTTGGTTAATGGTGTGAAGCTGCCGGGGACCAGTGTGAGGGAAAGAGGAAGTCTCTTCAGAGTAAGGGTCCCCGGCAGTAAATCCCAAAGGTGAACCATGACATTATTAGCCAAGGATGTTGGCACCCACAGAATTTGACTACAATAGGGAAATTTGAAACTTACTATTATTCCACTATGCAGAATGCACAGACCATTTATAATAATTAATATGTAATCAGCCATAGAGTTGCTGCAGCAAACACACACTGTGTTCTCTTTTTTGCCACCAGAAAGGTAGAAATGCTGTCTCATCACTACTCTAGCTATTGTACTATTGATTACTCAGTTCAGTCAGCACTTACCCACTCCTCCCAAATAAGGGCTAATGGCAGTCCATGCCTGAATGCTCCCTAGACGCATCTTCTGACCAATGGCCAGCTCTAAGTAGAATAAGGGAACACCCTCCAGAAACAGCATGAGGAAATATGGAATCAAGAACCCCCCTGAAAATGGAAAGATAAATAGTACATATAACTCAAAAATACAGACAAAACAACCAACAATTGCTGAAAATGGCTGCAATGCATTGCTGAATAAGCTGAAGGCTGAAATGCAATCCTGAAGAATCCTAGAAGCTCAAAGGTAAAACCGGAGAGGGAAGCTAACTTGTTTAGCTAAAAAATTATTCAACATTACTGAAAAGGATGAAAAGAGAATCATATGATGTAGAAATTGCTAAAGAAAGAATTGTTAAACTAATATGAAAGAAGACAGTGTAGTGACAGAAAGAAGAACCAAAAGATTTAAATATGATATGAGTTAAATGAAAAAAGGGAAGAATGAAACAGCAAAAAATTGAACTTGTAGAAAGACAGATGATGTATAGATGTATAGACAGAAAGAATGTATAGTTGTTTCTCTTAGCCTCAGATAATGGACTTGTTTCGATACTTGTCCTCCTAGACCTTAGTGCAGCATTCGACACCATTGACCACAACATCTTATTACAGAGACTGGAGCATGTGATTGGTATCAGAGGAACAGCGTTAAAGTGGTTCCAATCCTATTTATCGGACAGATTCCAGTTTGTTCATGTCCATGATGAACCTTCCACACGAACAAAAGTTAGTTATGGAGTTCCACAAGGTTCTGTGCTAGGACCGATTCTGTTCACCCTGTACATGCTTCCTTTAGGATATATCATTAGGAAGCACTCTATTAATTACCACTGCTATGCGGATGACACTCAGTTATATCTATCTATTAAACCTGTTAGCACAAACCAGTTAACCAGACTTCAAGCCTGTCTAGCTGACATAAAGGCTTGGATGACCAGTAACTTTTTACTTTTAAACTCGGAGAAAACAGAAGTCATTATATTTGGGCCTAAAAATCTCAGAAATAACTTTTCTAAAATTATAGCTACTCTAGATGGCATAGCCCTGGCCTCCAGCACTACTGTAAAAAACTTTGGAGTTATTTTTGACCAGGACATGTCCTTTAACTCACACATAAAACAAATTTCTAGAACTGCATTCTTTCACCTGCGCAACATTTCCAAAATTAGGAACATCCTGTCTCAAAATGATGCAGAAAAACTAGTCCATGCATTTGTTTCCTCAAGGCTAGATTACTGTAACTCATTACTATCTGGATGTCCTAATATCTCCATAAAAAGCCTCCAATTAATCCAGAATGCCGCAGCCAGAGTCCTGACAGGAACTAGCAAGAGAGATCATATTTCTCCTATATTGGCTTCTCTTCATTGGCTCCCTGTAAAATATAGAATAGAATTTAAAATCCTTCTTCTCACATACAAATCCCTTCATAATCAAGCTCCTTCATACAGAATGGGAGGCAGAGCCTTTAGCTATCAAGCTCCTCTCCTGTGGAACCAGCTCTCAGCCTGGGTTCAGGAGGCAGACACTCTCTGTACTTTTAAGGCTAGACTTAAAACCTTCCTCTTTGACAAAGCATATAGTTAGGGCTGGCTTCAGGCAACCCTGAACCATCCCTTAGTTAGTTATGCTGCTATAGGCCTAGACTGCCCGAGGACCATCGGTGCACTGAGCTCCCCTACCCTAACCCCCCCCCTTCTCTCCCACCTCATGTATATTCCACCATTGAATGTTACTAACCTTGAGCTCTCTCTCTACCCTAGTTTGTGCTCTCTCCCTCCCTCTCTCTCTCTCTCTCTCTCTCTGTACCTTCTGCAGGTGTCCCTGGTCCTGGAGCTGTTTATCGCTGATGTGCAGTTACTGGCCCCACCAATTTGCAGTGTCTATTTGTTGTTTATTGTTGCTGTTCTTTTCTCTCTGCTCTATCCACTCACCCCAACCGGTCGAGGCAGATGGCCGCCCAAACTGAGCCCGGTTCTGCTGGAGGTTTTTTTTTCTTCCGTTAAAGGGAGTTTTTTCCTCTCCACTGTCGCCAAGTGCTTGCTCATAAGGGAATTGTTGGGTTTTTAGTTTTAGTTTTTGTAAAGTGCCTTGAGATGATTTGTATTGTGATTTGGCGCTATACAAATAAAATTGAATTGAATTGAATTGAATTGAATTGTGTAGTTATAAAGGCTTATTATTGCTGAAAAATAAAAAAAGTAAAGGCTGTGTAGGCAAATCGGAAATATTTGCAACACGGTTTTCTTAGAGAAAGAAGATAAGATGGAAGGAAAGACTGAAAAAGGGAAGAAATGAAGCAATATGAATAAAAAATAAACATGTGCAGTGATAAAAAGGCTGAGAGGGAAAAATGTGCTGGAAAGAAGCAAATATTAGCATTTCTTAGCTTCTATTTTGAAACAATGAAATAAAAAATGCTTTTATTTTGAAAAGGCAGCCTGCTGCAGGAGACTCATGTAACCATGAGTTAAGATACGAACTTTAATTTTGATTATTTGTTATTCTTTGGAACACTGCATTAACTTCCTGTAAATAACTGTAGTTTTATTGTCGAAGTCCAAGTATGTCCTCCTGAAGAAGACACCATGCCTGACATTTAAAATGGCCTCAGTTGGTGCCTAAAGCTGTATGCCAATTACAAAAGTCTATTTTAATGTCACATTACTGTTTCAATGCTTTTATTTTGAAAGAATGCTATAAAAGCTGAACATCCGGGTAAGCGAATCACTTTTGTCTTGCAGGCGTGTCTTGTTGTGTGTGTTGTGTGGTTCGTCTGCAGACTGGCGGCAGACTAGCTGTGGTTTGGCACACCTGGGAACCGGCTAGACTTTGAACGGTTCACTGGCTGCTGCATTCCGGTGCTGGTCGGGTACCTTTCTGTTTTGACCGGT
The DNA here is from genome assembly GCF_900324485.2 of Mastacembelus armatus. Taxonomy (NCBI): domain Eukaryota; kingdom Metazoa; phylum Chordata; class Actinopteri; order Synbranchiformes; family Mastacembelidae; genus Mastacembelus; species Mastacembelus armatus. The sequence goes on from NC_046648.1 coordinate 13,844,987, forward strand.
GTTTGTTGCTATTTCCTGACTTAGCGCTCGTTGGCCTACCGATTAGCTTAGCTAGCTAGTTAGCTTGCTAACATGGCCTCTCCCTCTCTCTCTCTTTCTTGCTCGGTGTGCCACATGTTTAGTTATTCCTCTGCCTCCTTTAGCGATAATGATACCTGTATTAAGTGTAAGGTTCTGTTAGCCTTGGAGGCGAGGATCACTGATTTGGAAGCGCGGCTCCGCACCTTCGAACAAAAGCCAGCTAGCCTAGCCCCGTTAGCTGGTGTGGAGCCACCGAGCTCAGGGTCTGTTAGCGGTCCAAGGGCAGCTCCGGAGCAGCCCGGAGAATTAGCCTGGGTGACGGTCCGAAGGAAACATACTCCTAAGCAGAAGCCCACGGCTCATCACCTGCCTGTTCACGTTTCTAATAGATTTTCCCCGCTCAGCGACACACCCGCTGAGAAACCGACTCTGATAATTGGCGATTCCATAGTCAGGAACGTGAAAATAGAGACACCAGCGACCATAGTCAAATGTATTCCTGGGGCCAGAGCGGGCGACATCGAGTCAAATCTGAAGCTGCTGGCTAAGGCTAATCGGAAATATGGGAAAATTGTTATTCACGTCGGCAGCAATGACACCCGATTCACTAAAATCACTAAAGGTCACTAAAATTAATGTTGAGTCGGTGTGTAACTTTGCTAAATTAATGTCGGACTCCGTAGTTTTCTCTGGACCCCTCCCCAATCTGACCAGCGATGACATGTTTAGCCGCATGTCGTCGTTCCGTCGCTGGCTGTCTAGGTGGTGTCCAGCAAACGATGTGGGCTTCATAGACAATTGGGCCACTTTCTGGGGAAAACCCGGTCTGATAGCGAGAGATGGCAAAATTGAATTGAATTGAATTGAATAAAAAGGCTTTTATTTTGCAAGGACAAAGTGCTGCAGGAGACTCATGGGACCTTATACTATAATCTGGACTTTAATTTAAATATTCCTTATAATTTACAAATATGTAATATTTTCCTATAATTCACTTTATGGCTTTTAATTTGAAAGGACAAAGTCCTGCAGGAGTCTCTTGGGACCTTTTATTAGAATCAGGACCTTATTTTGAATATTCCTTATAAGTAACAAAAATGTAATATCTTCCTTTAGATAACTCTAGACTTTTATTGTGAAAGTCTGAGCATGACAGAAACCATGGCTGACATGGAAAATGGCCTCACTTGGTGCCTGAAGCTGTATGCCAATAACCAATGTCTTTTTTAATACTGAGTTGCTGTTTCAGGGCTTTTCTATTGAGAAAACGCTATTTCAGGGCTTTTATTTTGAAAGGACCAAGTGCTGCAGGAGACTCTTGGGACCTTGTACAAGAATCTGGACTTTATTTTGAATATTCCTTACAATTTACAAAAATGTAATATCTTCCTATAAATAACTATAGACTTTTATTGTGAAAGTCTGACCATGTCAGAAACCATGGCTGACATGGAAAATGGCCTCACTTGGTACCTGAAGCTGTATGCCAATAGGTAACGTCCATTTTAATATTGAGTTGCTGTTTCAGGGCTTTTCTGTTGAGAAAATGCTATTTCGGGGCTTTTATTTGAAAGGACAAGGTGCTGCAGTTTAGTTTAGCTTGTCCTCAGAGTAAAAACACTGATTTTAACTCAAATGAGGATCGTTTGCTCCTCATTGTGTTGTATTGTGCTGCACTAATCCGTCCCATCTACATTGACTGAAAGGCTCATTATGCGCGCCTTTGTCTGGACGTTCAGTGCGTCTTTTGTGTTCTCAGGTAAATCACATGACTATTCATCCTCAGACACACCCTCTTGCATATGGCCTTTCTGGACAAAAAGTGTCTTAGAAAATTTAAATCAGTGTATTGTTTACTGTGAATGTGTGAACAAGATGACATTCACAGCACTCTGAAGTAAACACTTTAGCCTACAACATGCTGGTCTCCAAAGTCTTGTGAACCAGTGTTCAGTTTGTGTTTTATGGTCTTATTTCAGTGAGTAAAAAATTGTAGTTTTTCACTAGCCATGCATAAACACTTTTTTCTCAAAAACACAATAATGTATAAACTTGAAGCTCACATATTATTGTAGCCAATTTTGTGCTGATTACAGTGTTATTAGAATTTAGACATTAATATGTTTAAAAAACACTGAAAAAAGCACAAATGTCAGGACATGTCAAAATTTGTCCAGGCCCCCAAAACCCCCTCAGACCCCAGAGGGTTAAATTTTCTAAGACACTTTTTGTCCAGAAAGGCCATATGCAAGAGGGTGTGTCTGAGGATGAATAGTCATGTGATTTACCTGAGAACACAAAAGACGCACTGAACGTCCAGACAAAGCCGCGCATAATGAGCCTTTCAGTCAATGTAGATTGGACGGATTAGTGCAGCACAATACAACACAGTGAGGAGCCAAACGATTCTCATTTGAGTTAAAATCAGTGTTTTTACTCTGAGGACAAGCTAAACTATTTGTCTCTGTTTGGAATGTAAGGAGTGCCGCTTCACGTGTGTTGGGGTTATAAGGACAAAAGTTCAAATTGTTGCCATTGTGGAATTAGATCTGAAGATAGGCTGTTTATGTGAGAGGTCTGTTTCTCCAGCTGACCTCCATAACCTTATGACCCATGATGAACTGAAGTTTTATTGCACCCAAGTATCCTGTGTCTGGTTTTGTTCCCCACTATACAAATAAAGGACTGCTAAGTGAAAAGAGTGAGAGAAGGGTGAAAGTCGCATGGGGAGAGAAGACAGTCTTTCACTTGCAGACAGATACTCGGTACAAAGTTGTCGTGTGTTTCATTGCCTTCAGGGAAAAGAACCATGTCAGTGTAGCGTAAACCTGACATATTTATTGGTGTTTCCGCCCGGTTTCCAATACGACAGTTTGGATGAAGAGGAGGACGAGGACGCCGTGAATCTGTGCACAGTCAGCCGTTAGATGGCTGGAGAAAATCCACCCACGTGAATTCGTTGGGAGGTCGGCAGGTCCCCGTCTGGAAACATCCTCTCAGCCCTACTGTCTGACAGAAACCGTGAAGGCAACCCTTGAGTCAAATCAGGTAAAAATCCGCGGGTGAAACTGTGTGAATGGACGTCAGAAAAAACGTGTGAGTCTAAATTAAATACCGTTGCAGAGCGGGATTAGAATCAAATTGATTCGAATACACGAACGGTGAAAATTGTTAGACAAGACCACTTGATATCTGTCAGGGACAGAGGGATAAAAGACCATGGCAAAATAAATTCACATGTCAGGGACATGATGGGGTATTTCCGGTGTCAGGGACACTAGGAGGGCATATTAAACAGTACTGTGGAGTGAATGTGTATGCTTACTTGTTTGTTTGTTTGTTTGTTGATGAAAAGGGAACGTTGGACAGGCAATTGCCAACCAAGTAGAACGGTGTCACTTCCCACTGAAACTGTGTGTTATTTGTTGGGCACAAGTAAAAATTGAAAAGTTGAGTGTGGTGGACGGCTGTATCCGCAGGTAATTAGTACCTGTAGAAGCCTGATACAATGGACGATCCCCACGCTGTTGTGACTGATCGTTTGCTTGTGCCAAGTTGCAACTATGGGAAAGGGAAACAGTAAACCCCAATTAACGGGGGATCCTAAATTTATGAACACCTATTTCCCCGGATCAGCAAGATATTTGGGTGAATGGAAGAAAAAATATGAGTTTCCTGGGAAACTGGAAACCTGCGCATGCAATAAATTGGTAACTCAATTGAAAGCAGAAATGGCTATAGCAGAACCTAAGAGAATTGATAAATTCAAATTACAAATTATGGAAGCTGTTAAATGGCAGGAACAGGCAGAAAGGAGACGGCTTTGTGGAATGCAAGCAAAAAGAGAAAAAGATAAGAAAACAGGTGATAAAAAGTCCCTCATAGCAGCTCCCCAAGAGGATCCAGCTGATTTTGTAGGGCGTCCACAAGCACTAATTCAACAGGAAGAACGTAGAGAGCAGCAGAGACGTCTGCTTGCACAAGCCGCAGCAGCGGCTGCGGCTGAGGCGGGGGCAGCAGGGTCAGCTGAAACCCCGGCTCCCCCAGTCCCCCCCAGTGGGATAGTGGGACCTGTCCTACCTAGCCCCAGTCGCACTAGAACGGGAAAGTTGTACAGTCCCCTGGTTAATGAGGTTCAACAATTAGCAGCAGCTATGTCTGACACGAGCCCATTTAAAAACCCCCAGGGTGATGGGTCATGGATGGGGCCCTGTCCTGACCCACCCCCCTGGCCATTACTGGAAGACCAGACTAGCATCTTTCCAGCCATAGAGGTACCTAACCCCCACTATGGAGTGGGAGGTGATAATAGGCACCTTCTCTTAGTGAGGAGACCCTGGTCCTGCAAAGAATTAGAGGATGCAGTAAAAGGACTGGGGGATCCCCTCGCTAATGTTCGCCAGTGGATTGTTAACCTGCAGCAACTTAGACAAAGTTACAATTTGGATGGACAGGAAATTGACTCAGTGTGTAGAAAAGCCTTAGGACATAGGTATGGAGGAGTAAGAGGAGAATATACTGGCTGAACTCCAGCTGGAGCAGTTCTGCCTCCTAATAATATTGTATTGGAAGCTCAATTCACAGCATTAACAGAGCGGATTAGAGATGCTTTTGTTAAACCTCCTGATTACCAAGCTATTGCTCAGTGTAAACAGAAAGATGATGAGGATGTGCAGGAATACAGAGGAAGGTTAGAGGAAGTGTTTAAAGCAAATAGTGGATTGGAACCTGAGGAGGCCCCTGGTTCAGCCGATCAGCAGCAGTTAAAGCAGGCCCTGCTGAGTGGTTTCCGCCCTTCCATTACGCATCACATACAAAAACTCAACATTAATACTCCTACAGATGGAGTCACTCAGATAATGAATTATGCACAAGACATGCAAAAGCACAAGTCGAAGCAACAGTCACAGGCTGCTGTGTTTGCACTTCTGGATGTGATGAGCAGTGGTGGATCTAGGGGGGGTCCTCAAAGATTCAGAAGAGGTGTCAGAGGTAGAGGAGGTTTTAAGAGGCGAGGAGACATGTACAAGGAAGAAGAACAAAAGGATGAAGTATGTTATAATTGTGGTCAGCCAGGTCATTTTGCACGAGAATGTGATCAACGGAGGCAGAGAAAGGGAGGATACAGGAGATCAGATGAGTACAACCGACCTGAACCCCATAACCTTAATGCATGACTAGACCCCTCAAATACTGAAGAATTGGATCTTAGTGAAATTGTGGAGACTTATTATAGTACAGAAGAGAACAAAGTAATGCCCATTAGAGTGTTAAAAATTAATGGAGTAAAAATAAAATTTTTGTGTGATACAGGAGCAGACAGAACAGTATTAAGGGACAGAATTCCTGGAGTGACAAGAGGTGATAAACATATCTTTGTGAGATCAGCAAATGGACAGGTCACTCCTTGCAGTTTCTCTCAAAGCCTTGTGATTAAGGATGAGGCATCTGGCTTCCAGGAGAAGGCAATGGCAGTTTTATGTCCAAGCTGTCCAGTCAATCTACTGGGCAGAGATCTGTTGAGCAAATTGAAAATATCCTTGGTGCCCACTACCAATGGAATGGCTGCAATAGGTCCAGGGGAAGAGGTCCCCTCCTATGCAGTGCTAAAACAAGGGACGCCTTACTACTGGTGGTCCCAGATCTGCCCACACCTGACCCTGGACGGACAGGAGAGCAGCTCCTGCGCCTGTTGCCTGATCCTCAACCACCTCACACGGAAAGCCTTACTCCAGAGCAGATGCATGTAACTCTTTACTATAAGCACACTCCAGGTCCCGATTTTGATCATGCACAGAAATTTGAAAAACTAGGGCCACAAAGAATAACTCTTAAGACTCTTTACACTGACAGAAAAGGAAAAGCAGTCTGTTCTGTAGGCCTCACCCAGGAAGCTAAACGTCTTGTAAGAGGGTGGACACCTAATCCTTATCTGTCAGTGTCTAAGACTAATGACATGTACTGGGAGGAGCTGAAACAGTTTTTAAATGAAGCAGAAAGCATTTGTGATTGGCATGAGGGCAAGGGGGGCTGGTTCAGTAACAGTGTGGGAAACCGCTTTTACAAAAACCTAAATTGGGTTGTAACTGCCACTCCCCGTGCCCACATGGGGGAGGATGATCGAGAATGAGTGTTGCTACTAGAGGACATAGATCCGTGCTTGGCTGAAGTGCCCAGCAGTTTCTGGTCCCGAGGCAAGACTGATGTAGGCTTAATGACCACTGCCTCAGAAGTCATAATCAAACCTAAATCAGGTTATAGACCCAGAATAAAACAGTATCCCCTAAAACCAGATGCTTTAGCAGGAATCAGACCTGTTGTGCAAGGGATGCTCGATGCAGGAATCCTGGTGAGATCCCGAGGCTCAGTGTAACACCCCCATATTTCCAGTCAAGAAAGCTGATGCAAATAGTTGGAGGATGATCCAGGATTTGAGGGAAGTCAATAGGGCAGTGGAGAGTAGAGCACCATGTGTTCCAGACCCTCACACCCTGATTCATCAATTCATCAATTAAGACCTGAGATGAAATGGTTTACAGTAGTAGACCTAAGCAATGCTTTCTTTTCTATACCAGTGCATCCAGACTCACAGGGATGGTTTGGTTTCACCTTTGAGGGAAAGAAACTTACATACACTAGGTTACCCCAAGGCTATGTAGATAGCCCCACAATATTTGCTTCTGAATTAGAAAATTGCTTATCTACATTCCACATGCCTCCACATAGCCAAATTTTGACTTATGTTGATGATATCTTAATTGCATCAGACACCCAGCAACACAACAAAGACACTGCAATAGCGCTGTCCAAACATTTAGAAAGAACAGGCAACAAAGCATCCCCAGAAAAATTGCAATGGGCTGCCTCTGAAGTTGTATTCCTGGGTCATAAACTAACACCAGAAGGCAGAGCCCTGACTGAATCTAGGAAAGCAGCTGTTCAACAAGCCTGTAAGCCTATCACTAAGCAACAGATGATGCAATTCTTAGGGCTGTGTAACTATTGTCGACAGTGGATTCCAAACTATGCTCAGGTGACACAACCCCTGTTAGACTTAATTTATGAGACTCCAATAGCCATGAAGCAGGAGATAAGGTGGACTCCTGAAGGCGAGAGGGCTTTCAGTGAGTTAAAAGGAAAACTAGTGACCACACCAGTTTTAGGCCTGCCAGATTATAGTAAACCTTTTGTCCAGACAGTAGACTGTAAAGGGAAGTTTATGACTTCAGTGTTGACTCAGCTGTCAGGAGGAAAACAGAAACCAGTAGCCTATTACTCTAAGAAGTTAGATCCTGTGGCTTGTGCTTTGCCTGCCTGTGTCAGAGCTGTGTGTGCGGCTGCAATGGCAGTACAGGCCTCAGCAGAAGTGGTACTTTTTCACCCACTTACACTGCTAGTCCCACACTCAGTTGACTTGCTTCTGACAGAGACCAAGATGTCATTTTTGTCACCAGCCAGACATCTGTCTGTCATGGCTCTTTTAATGTCTCAGCCACATTTGACCATAAAAAGATGTTCTACACTTAATCCATCTACCCTACTGCCCACAGCTGAGGAAGGCACACCACATTGTTGCATTACAAACACTGAGGAGACATGCAAACCTCGTAGTGATTTGAAAGATGTTGCCTTAGCTGAGGGGGAAGTGTGGTTTGTAGATGGCTCCTGCTTTAAAAATGAGAAAGGAGAAAATATGTGTGGGTTCGCTGTAGTGTCACTACAGGACGTTTGTGCAGCAGGTCAACTCCCCTCACATTTCTCAGCACAGGCTGCAGAAATAATCGCTCTAACTCAAGCATGCAGACTGGCAGAGGGAAAAAGTGTTACAGTGTACACAGATAGCCAATATGCTTTTTCAACACTCCATTTCTTTGCTGCACAATGGGCTCGCAGAGGAATGAAGACAGCTGGAGGACAATCAGTTAAACATGCCTCCCTCCTAAAAGAGTTATTGCAAGCTGTTATGTTACCAAAGCAGATTGCTATCTGTAAATGTGTTGCACATACACAAGGTACAGACTCCTATCGAAAGGAAATGAGAAGGCAGATGTAACAGCAAAGGCAGCTGCACAGGGACAATTCGGCAAATGTAATCTATATATTATAGAAGACGTGAAACAGCCCATAGACCATGAAGTACTTTCGGACATGCAGAAAAGAGCCCCACCAGCTGAACAACAACTCTGGCTCAAAGACGGAGCCACAATAGAGCAAGACCTTTTTAAAATCAAAGACAAACTTTGCCTACCTAGAAGTCTTTATCATACAGCAGCTATTTTGACACATGGGCCTTGCCATGTGTCAACAGGAGGGATGGTATATGCAGTGGAAAAGTATTTCCACGCACCAGGATTCAATAACTACTCAAAAAATTTTTGTAAATCCTGTTTGATTTGTTGTAAACACAACCCACAGGGAAATCTCAGACCAAAGAGAGGGAGATTCCCCAACCCAGATTATCCATTCCAAGTCATTCATATGGATTTTATAGAGTTGTCACAATGTCAGACATACAAGTACTGCCTTGTTCTGATAGATGCATACTCTAAATGGGTTGAAATTGTGCCCAGTAAAAATGCTGATGCACTAACAGTGGCTAAAGCGCTGTGCAAAAATATTATTCCAGATCATGGGATCCCACAGCGAGTTTACAGTGATAATGGTCCACATTTTGTGAATGAAGTAGTTACACAAATGTCAAAACACCTGGGGTTTGAGTTAAAAAACCATTGCTCATACCACCCCCAGAGTGCAGGATTAGTTGAAAGAACTAATGGCACTATAAAAATGAGATTGAGAAAAACCATGGAACAAACGGGGAGGACATGGGTAGAATGCCTCCCTCTGGTAAAAATGTACATGAGGGTCACGCCAACAGACAAAGGCCTGACCCCATTTGAAATCCTTTATGGGAGACCTTTTACACTTCCCATTTGTGAGGATGTGTGTGAAAAACCTCAAGGAGAAACTACTCTTGCAGAGTGGATGAGTAAAATGTTAAAGACCAAGGAAGTTGTGAGTACAAATAATCTGCCAGATGACCTTTTGTCTCCACAGGGCCAGAGGGTTAAACCAGGAGATCGAGTGCTGATAAAGGTCATAAAAAGGAAAACCTGGTCTACACCTAAGTGGGAAGGACCCTACACTGTGATCCTGACTACACCCACAGCTGTAAAGATCCAAGAGAGACCCACGTGGATTCACCAGAGCCACTGTAAGGTACTGCAACACCTGGTGAGTGTCGAGTAGAGGTGGAAGTCGGCCGGTATCAAAACCTTTGGCCGCTGAAGAAAACATCTAATCCTCGCTCCCAGCTATGGCACCCACCGCCTGCCCTAAAGGGTGGGAATGTGTTCTCCTACCAGTATGGCTCTGTCTGACCATACTGGTAATCTTCCTCACAATGGCAGATCTAGAGACTATAGCGAATAACAATTTTACGAAGGAGCACAAAAAACCTAGGGCCAAACGATGGACACGTACTGACCTCACAGACTGGCACTGGATACAGGAAATGCCTAATAACACCTTTAATTGTTGTTCTAATACTGTTTTGCTTATTTACTACATGTATTCTGCCATGTATTAAGTCTATGATTACCAAAATGTTCACCCAAGCCTTTGTGTCTTATACTCTCCTACAAACAATTTCACCGGAGGAGGAAGAGGGCCGAGTGTAAAGGAGATGTGAATGTTTTTCTTTTATCTATGTAACGTTTTAGGTAGCAAGCCATAAGGTGACTGCCCTGGTGAGGGAGTCGGCTGGGAATTTTCCCCTGAAGGAGGGGTTTTTCGCCCAGCCTTGCTACATACATATCTATGTGTGTTATTCATTTTTATTTTAAGCATTATCACTGTTAGATTAGGACCTATGTGATTTCCTCCACTCCCTCCGTGGTCTGTCATGAATGATGGTTACTCAGAAAATCTTATGAAGTTGGGTCAGCCTGATGTATGTTTCACAATGACAAACAGGAGGGAAATGTTGGGGTTATAAAGACAAAAGTTCAAATTGTTGCCATTGTGGAATTAGATCTGCAGATAGGATGTTTATGTGAGAGGTCTGTTTCTCCAGCTGAGCTCCATAACCTTATGACCCATGATGAACTGAAGTTTTATTGCACCCAAGTATCCTGTGTCTGGTTTTGTTCCCCACTATACAAATAAAGGACTGCTAAGTGAAAAGAGTGAGAGAAGGGTGAAAGTCGCATGGGGAGAGAAGACAGTCTCTTCTCTCCGTTTGCAACTGAGGCGTTTTCACTTGCAGACAGATACTCGGTACAAAGTTGTCGTGTGTTTCATTGCCTTCAGGGAAAAGAACCATGTCAGTGTAGCGTAAACCTGACAACGTGCGTACCACGCCATCATCCAAACGCGCAGAAAAAGTGAGTAAATTCTATGATGAAGTTTGATATTTTGTGTCATTTCTCGGGGGTGTGCACATATTTACCTGGTTCACCTGAGATTATTTACATGTGAACAGTGGACAGTGTACAAGGCAGGACCGCATTACCTGTAATGAGGTGACACAGGAAAAAACAGACTTCTCCTTACGTTCATACGGATTAAATAAAAAGTGATGATTTGTTTTTGACTTGAATTGTTTCACTCAAAAGAAAACATTTCAAGCTTTCTAGCCATATAATTCTTATTTTTATGAGGCAAGTATTCGCTGAGATTCTGGTTGTTTTATTTACGCGTCTGTGAAGAGAAATGGCAGAGACAGACAAGGCAGAGATCGCACCCTGTCGGCTTTCTTTATTTAAAAAAAGCACAACGTTTTGTTTTTATTATGATGGTATACCACTAAAACTAGACCCTTTACAGATTTGAATGATATACTTCTTTTATCTGTACGATCAGAATTGACGGAGTAATTTATGTTTGTTTCGGCCTTATCAGAAAAAGATGCGTCAAAACGCGCCACGTGTGTGAATGAGAGATGGAGCAGTCACTCTCTGTGGGTTTGGCCACCTGGTGGAAAAACCGTAGGTCCTATCAAAATGAGAACAGCATTACCTGAAAGAAGACAAAAATCTCTACTACTTTGATATATAAATTGTTTGTTAAGCTGAAAGATGACACAAGAAGAGAAGAAAACAGACAAAAAAATTTGAAAAAAGCTGAAGGGCAAAAGCAAGAGTGCATGATGTCACTGATGACATCACGCACTCTTGCTCTTTCCCATACACACCAATGTAAAATTCCGAAAAGAGTTAAAAAAAAACATAAAACTTAAACTGCAATTAATCAAAAACCGTAACAGATATCGAAAAGCTGAATACAAGACTAATAGATTGCCTTCTGACCCATTTAAAGGTTGAATGGTGTTTCTAGCTGAAAGTATGCTGAAGTCGTTAAAGCTGAAAGAGGACAAAGTTGAAGAGGATTTGAACATTCTCTCCATTCATTTCAATGGAACAAAAAATTTGAAAAAAGCTGAATATCTTAAAAAATATGAAAGATATCAAAAAGCTGAATGGAAGCAGGAATGTCCTTAAGAAGCTGAACATTTTGACATTTGAATGGTTTTTCTAGCTGAAAGTATGCGGAAGAAGACCGAAAAACGTTCGGAATAATAACTACAAAACTGCATTTCCTGCGGAAGATGTGTGTGAATGCTAAAAGCTGAATGAAGCTGCCCAACAGTGCTGAAAATGGCTGAAATGTATTGCTGATTAAGCTGAAGGCCGAAATGCAATCCTGAAGAATCCTAGAAGCTGAAATGTAAAACCGGAGATGGAAGCTTAACTTGTTTAGCTTAAAAACTATTCAAAATTGCTGGAAAGGGTGGAAAGACAATGATATAATGAAGTAGAAATAAATTGGCTGTCAATTGCTAAAGAAATGTTATACTAATATAAAAGAAGACACTAGGGAAGGAAGGAATAACTAAAGGAATTAAATATGACATGGGTTAAAGAAAAAGAAAAAGGCTGGAAGGGAAAAAATTACTGAAGAGAGCAAATTTTTGCCATTTCTTTGATTTTATTTTGAAACCATGAAGTAAAAAGGCTTTAATTTGGAAAAGGCACTGTGCTGCAGGAGACTCATGTCACCTTGAGTTAAGACTGGAACTTTAATTTTCAATATTTGTTATACTTTGGAATACTACAGTATCTTCCTGTAAATAACTGTAGACTGTAGGAGCTGCCCAACAATGCTGAAAATTGCTGTAGTGCATTGCTGAAATAGCTCAAAGGGAAAATTTAGTGCAGCACTTCAAAAAGGCGAAATACTGAATAAATCTGGAAGATGAAATGTGAAACTTGAGTTGGGAACTTAAGGAGGAGGTATACGGAAAGATGAAAGGGTCTTGCTGAGCCGAGGGTCCCTGAGGGTCTGAATACTTATGACCATGTGATATTTCAGTTTTTCTTTTTTAATAAATTTGCAAAAATTTCTACATTTCTGTTTTTTTCTGTCAAGATGGGGTGCTGAGTGTACATGAATGAGAAATAAAATGAACTTTTTTGATTTTGGCAAATGGCTGCAATGACACAAAGAGTGAAAAATTTAAAGGGGTCTGAATACTTTCCGTACCCACTGTATATTGAAGCTGCTGTCTCATATATGTTTTCATTTTGTCTTTCAGGTGTGCTGCTCAGTGTGTTTATCTCTCCTCTGCCTATCCCATTTTGGTTTCTCCCGCTATCCATTTTGGTGATTCAGAGTCCCCCCCCCCCCTCTCCTGTCATTCTACAGCTCATAATTCAGAGTTTCTATCTCTCCTGTCCCATCTTCTCATTTCTATCTAAATTACTGATATTCTATCTTTCTGTCCGTCTATCCACTCTGTCTAAGTTTTGGGTCAACCTATTGTTTGGTGCAAAAAATTTACCAAGACAAATATTTTTCTGGCTACAACAGGTTTTTGGGACCTGATATGTCTGTTTTTGGTTGAGTTTCTCTGCTCACAAGCTCTCTCCCTACATCTCCTCTATCTCACTGTTAGTTTGATCCTACCAATCAATCAGCAACAGATTTTCTAAATAAATCTAAAAAAGTCCAAAGTCAAATTTTAAATTTGGAAAAAGTAACTGACGAAAGTTTTTAAGTAATTGTTTGGACTTTCAATTGAAACTCTAAAAAGACAAAGTGCATACTACAAAAATTGTTTTGTTGTAATTAGTTGACACAAATTGCACTTTCATAACTGACAATTGACTGCAAAAATTTGTCATTTGAAAACTGAATTGTATACAAACAAAGTTTTGTCTTAATTTATTTGTACATAAAGACTATAAACAATATAACTGATTATAATAATAAATTATAATTAATAGTTGCATTAAAAATCAAATTCAGTACAGAGCTGCAGTTGTTCCTGAACTTTGTTGGTGTTGCAGAGGTTTGTATACAGAGGTCTCTTGGTGTGAAAATATTTGCACTTTTCCACAGGTTATCTGTTTTGCTTCCTCAGCTACAAGTATAGGAATAATATAAGAATATACATTGCATTTATTAGTCTTGTTTTACATATAGTCAATAATCGAATCTTTTGACATTGTTTAAATTAGTAAAAGTGTGTGGTTGTTGAATGTGATATAGTACAATAAAAACACAGCAGTGAACAGGAAGTCGATTTTTTTGGAGTGGTTGTTTTCTGTCTGCAGACCCAGTTTACCAGGTTTTAAGAGAAAACGAGCTGAAGTCCTGCCTTCCAGAAGAAACACTCATCTGTAATCACACTGCCAGACCCTTGCTCCTGATTTTACATATTGACCTTTATAAGAGAAAATCAGTTTGTGTCTTCCACACCCTATAGAGCATTTAATTGATTTATTAGCATTCAGTTAATCTCTGCTGATAAGTGAGAACAATACTGTACTATTGGCTGTTTATTGGGAGTGGATAATTATTCAGTATTCTGGTGTGTATTTATATATAAATCTGAAGTTAACAGCACTTGAAATAGCCTAAAATATTCATTTCACTTTTTCCATACAACCTGACACGGTTTTGTCTTAATTTAAAAAATTCAAAGCTAGATCAGTTTGAAATTGCAATATTTTATTTTACCAGTCCAAAGTGCATTAGACTTGATATTTATCCCCTGGTCCATATTGAGATTCAATTCAATTCAATTCAATTTTATTTGTATAGCGCCAAATCACAATACAAATCATCTCAAGGCACTTTACAAAAACTAAAACTAAAAACCCAACAATTCCCTTATGAGCAAGCACTTGGCGACAGTGGAGAGGAAAAAACTCCCTTTAACGGAAGAAAAAACCTCCAGCAGAACCGGGCTCAGTTTGGGCGGCCATCTGCCTCAACCAGTTGGGGTGAGTGGATAGAGCAGAGAGAAAAGAACAGCAACAATAAACAAGAAATAGACACTGCAGGTTGGTGGGGCCAGTAACTGCACATCAGCGATATACAGCTCCAGGACCAGGGACACCTGCAGAAGGTACAAAGAGAACAGAGAGAGAGGGAGAGAGCACAAACTAGGGGAGAGAGAGAACACACGGTTAGTAAGATTCAATGGTGGAATATACATGAGGTGGGAGGAGAGAGGGGAGGGGAAGGGAAAGGGGGGGGGTTAGGGTACGGGAGCTCAGTGCACCGATGGTCCTCGGGCAGTCTAGGCCTATAGCAGCATAACTAAGGGATGGTTCAGGGTTGCCTGAAGCCAGCCCTAACTATATGCTTTGTCAAAGAGGAAGGTTTTAAGTCTAGCCTTAAAAATATAGAGTGTGTCTGCCTCCTGAACCCAGGCTGGGAGCTGGTTCCATAGGAGAGGAGCTTGATGACTAAAGGCTCTGCCTCCCATTCTGCTTTTGGAAACTCTGGGAACCACAAGTAGACCTGCACTCTGAGAGCGAAGTGGTCGATTGGGATAATATGGTACTATGAGGTCTTTAAGGTATGAAGGAGCTTGATTATGAAGGGATTTGTATGTGAGAAGAAGGATTTTAAATTCTATTCTATATTTTACAGGGAGCCAATGAAGAGAAGCCAATATAGGAGAAATATGATCTCTCCTGCTAGTTCCTGTCAGGACTCTGGCTGCGGCATTCTGGATTAATTGGAGGCTTTTTATGGAGATATTGGGACATCCAGATAGTAATGAGTTACAGTAATCTAGCCTTGAGGTAACAAATGCATGGACTAGTTTTTCTGCATCATTTTGAGACAGGATGTTCCTAATTTTGGAAATGTTGCGCAGGTGAAAGAATGCAGTTCTAGAGATTTGTTTTATGTGAGTTAAAGGACATGTCCTGGTCAAAAATAACTCCAAGGTTTTTTTATAGTAGTGCTAGAGGCCAGGGTTATGCCATCTAGAGTAGCTATTATTTGAGAAAAGTTATTTCTGAGATTTTTTGGCCCAAATATAATGACTTCTGTTTTCTCCGAGTTTAAAAGTAAAAAGTTACTGGTCATCCAGGCCTTTATGTCAGTTAGACATGCTTGAAGTCTGGTTAACTGGTTTGTGTTGACAGGTTTAATAGATAGATATAACTGAGTGTCATCTGCATAGCAGTGGTAATTAATAGAGTGCTTCCTAATGACATATCCTAAAGGAAGCATGTACAGGGTGAACAGAATCGGTCCTAGAACGGAGCCTTGTGGAACTCCATAACTAACTTTTGTTCGTGTGGAAGGTTCATCATGGACATGAACAAACTTGAATCTGTCCAATAAATAGGATTGGAACCACTTTAACGCTGTTCCTCTGATACCAATCACATGCTCCAGTCTCTGTAATAAGATATTGTGGTCAATGGTGTCGAATGCTGCACTAAGGTCTAGGAGGACAAGTATTGAAACAAGTCCATTATCTGAAGCTAAGAGAAGATCGTTGGTAACTTTCAACAGTGCTGTTTCTGTACTATGATGTGCTCTAAATCCTGATTGAAAATCTTCAAATAGTTCATTCCTGTGTAAGTGGTCTGATAACTGCTCAGCAACAGCTTTTTCTAGGATTTTAGAAATAAATGGCAGGTTGGATATTGGTCTATAATTAGCCAAGACTCCTGGATCAAGACTAGGCTTTTTGAGTAAAGGTTTGATTACTGCAGTCTTAAAGGCCTGTGGTACGTAGCCTGATACTAGAGATAAATTTACCAAGTCCAATAAAGATGAGTTGATTAATGGCAGGGTGTCTTTAAGCAGTCTAGTCGGGATGGGGTCTAAGAGACACGTTGATGATTTCGATGAAGCAACTACTGATGTAAATTCAGAGAGATCTATGGGAGAGAAGCAGTCTAAACATAACTGAGGTCCTACAGATGATTCAAGAGCTACTGTAGTAGAAGATTCATTTATTGCAGGTATAGGAAGCATCTGCTGAATTTTATCTCTAATAGTTGTGATTTTATTTGTAAAGAAACTCATAAATTCATCACTGCTGAGAGCTAAGGGAACACTGGGCTCAACAGAGCTGTGACTTTTTGTCAGCCTGGCTACAGTGCTGAAAAGAAACCTGGGGTTGTTCTTATTTTCCTCGATTAGTGATGAATAGTATGCAGTTCTGGCTTTACGGAGAGCTTTTTTATATGTTAGTAGACTTTTTCCAGGCTAGAAAAATTTCCTCTAAGTTTGTGGAACGCCACTTCATTTCCAGCCTTCGTGATGCCTGCTTTAAGGTACGAATATGTAAATTATACCATGGGGCTAGTCTTCTCTGATTCACTAACTTCTTTTTCAGAGGGGCTACAGAATCAAGCATTTCACGCAGTGAGGTTACAGCGCTGTCAACAACATGATCAATTTGGTAGGGAGTGGGATTGAAGCAGCTGCCCTCCACTATGTTTATACTTGGCATAGATGTAAATAAAGATGGAATCATTTTCTTAAATTTATTAACAGTGTTGTCGGATAAACATCTGCTGTAGTGGAATTTTCTTCCAAACGCTACATGATCCATCATTTTAAATTCAAAAGTTATTAAAGAATGATCTGACAAAACAGGATTTGGGGGAAAAACTATTAGATGTTCAATTTCGATGCCATAGGTCAGAACAAGATCAAGGGTGTGATTGAAACAGTGGGTGGGTTTATTAACATTTTGAATGAAACCAATTGAATCTAATATAGAATTAAATGCAATGCTGAGGCCGTTATTTTTAACATCTACATGAATGTTAAAATCTCCCACTATAATGACTTTATCTGATCTAAGCACTAAATCAGACAGAAAGTCAGGGAATTCAGTTAAAAACTCTGAGTAAGGGACAGGTGGACGGTACACAATGACAAGTAGAACAGGTTTTTGTGTTTTCCAGTTTGGATGTGAGAGACTAAGAGTGAGGCTCTCAAATGAGATATAACTGATCTGAGAATTAAAGTTTAATAATAAGTTTGAGTGGAAGATTGCAGCTACTCCTCCACCTCGACCTGTGCTTCGAGGAACATGATAATTTTTATGACTGAGGGGGGTTGATTCATTCAGACTGACATATTCATCCTGCTGTAACCAGGTTTCAGTAAGATAAAGTAGGTCAATTTGGTGATCAGTTATCAAATCATTTACTAACAAAGATTTAGATGAAAGGGACCTAATATTTAATAGTCCACATTTGACAGTACTGTTTTTCTGTTCAATAAGAGGAGTGGTCTTAATTTTTATTAAGTTTTTATGAATAACTCCTCTTCTGTTAACTTCTGATTTATATGTTCGAGGGGCAGACACAGTCTCTATGTGGTTTGAGGGGGGCGGCGGCTCTAAGGAAACTGCAGAGAGGCGTTTTAGACTGAGTCTCTGCATCCCGGTCCCCACCCTGGATTGTCAGGCTTTAGGTCGGCTAATAAACTCGACCAAATTTCTAGAGATGAGAGCTGCACCATTCAAAGTGGGATGGATGCCGTCTCTCGCTACCAGACCGGGTTTTCCCCAGAAAGTGGCCCAATTGTCTATGAAGCCCACATCGTTTGCTGGACACCACCTAGACAGCCAGCGACGGAACGACGACATGCGGCTAAACATGTCATCGCTGGTCAGATTGGGGAGGGGTCCCGAGAAAACTACGGAGTCCGACATTAATTTAGCAAAGTTACACACCGACTCAACATTAATTTTAGTGACCTCCGATTGGCGTAATCGGGTGTCATTGCTGCCGACGTGAATAATAATTTTCCCATATTTACGATTAGCCTTAGCCAGCAGCTTCAGATTTGACTCGATGTCGCCCGCTCTGGCCCCAGGAATACATTTGACTATGGTCGCTGGTGTCTATTTTCACGTTCCTGACTATGGAATCGCCAATTATCAGAGTCTGTTTCTCAGCGGGTGTGTCGCTGAGCGGGGAAAATCTATTAGAAACGTGAACAGGCAGGTGATGAGCCGTGGGCTTCTGCTTAGGAGTACGTTTCCGTCGGACCGTCGCCCAGGCTAATTCTCCGGGCTGCTCCGGAGCTGCCCTTGGACCGCTAACAGACCCTGAGCTCTGTGGCTCCACACCAGCTAACGGGGCTAGGCTAGCTGGCTTTTGTTCGAAGGTGCGGAGCCGCGCTTCCAAATCAGTGATCCTCGCCTCCAAGGCTAACAGAACCTTACACTTATTACAGGTATCATTATCGCTAAAGGAGGCAGAGGAATAACTAAACATGTGGCACACCGAGCAAGAAAGAGAGAGGGAGAGGCCATGTTAGCTAAGCTAACTAGCTAGCTAAGCTAACCGGTAGGCTAACGAACGCTAAGTCAGGAAATAGCACTAAATACCGTTCAAAATAGAAAGGTACTTGACTAGTACCGGAATGTAGCAGTTAATGAATTGTTTAGAGTTTAGTTAGTTTTTAGGTGTGTTAAACTATAGCTAATCTGTTGCTAATCTGTAGACGAACTATGCAACACACACAACACGATACGCTTGCAAGACAAAGTGATTCGCTTACCCGGAAAGCAACACCAACAGGGGGCGATCAGGTGGTTGTGGTCATAATCATGGCAAATCAGCTGATTTGAAATTTGTACATTATATAATTTAGTATTCTGTTGTAAATACTTTTGTGAATTTAAGAGTTTACAATTCATACATAGCATTGGAATTACCATAAACCAGTTTTACTTTAAGAATATTTTGACAGAAGTTTAAAAATTTTGCTTTAGTGTCCTTTTATTTGAGGACTAACATTGTTACAGCAATTCTTTAAAAAAAAAAACAACTAAAAATTCAAAAAATATTTTCATTTGTATTTTTGGTTTACAGACTAACTGTATATAGCGTAACAGTTGGTGGTTTTACAGTACAGTAATAATGCCAAAGAAAGGTAAGAAGTCTGAAGCTGCAAAGCTGCGCTGGCAGAGACTGACTGATTCCCAGTGTGCAGCAACAAGTGACCAAGCAGAACGTCCTCAGAATAATCCTCAGAGCTGTACTCAGGTAAATGTGTCTGCAAAGTAATGCTGAACGTGTTCAACAGAGTTAACCTAAAGCTGTGTGCATACCAGGTGTATCCTATGCTGACATTGTAAAGAGCGGATGTCACAGTAATGCTCCAAGTGTAGCAGGACCTTCTCATGCAGATTGTGCAACCACAGAAGACCAGCCCTCGGAAACACGTTTGTGCATCCCGCAGCCAGGCTTCTCTGAAATACGGCAGATCCAGAAATCGTCAGTGCACCTGTAATTCACTAACATTTCTTGCCTTCCTTCATGAGGATGAAAACATCACCAGAGCAAACCTTGATCTAGTCCTGTATAAAGGTAACATGATGTATAAAGAGGCCAGGAAACTGTTCCCTGACAGTATCCATTTGACCACTGATGAGCTGCCTGACCAAGTTGCTGCACGCAGGTGTAGGTATTATGTGGACAACGCACAACTTTCCTGCTATGGCACATTTGGAGACCCGTTACCTGGAGCTGTTGATAGCTTCCTCGACCTAGAGGCAGATCTGAGCTGTTTGTTATCAGATATGCAGTACGCATTGTTGCTAATGACCGGGTTATGTATTGGAGTATTCAGAACCAGATCAGGCAGATACGGGTTCTTTGATCCACACTCCAGAAGAGCTGATGGTTTGCCCCTACCACCGAGTTTACACACTGCTGGAACTGCTGTAATGGTGACATTCAGACATCTCAGTGACATGATTGACAGGCTCCAAAAGTGTCACAAGATGTTTGGCACACAGTCCTCCTGTAACTTAGCTAGCTGAAGTCTCAAAATAAAAATCTCAGAAATAACTTTTCTAAAATTATAGCTGCTCTAGATGGCATAGCCCTGGCCTCCAGCACTACTGTAAAAAACCTTGGAGTTATTTTTGACCAGGACATGTCCTTTAACTCACACATAAAACAAATTTCTAGAACTGCATTCTTTCACCTGCGCAACATTTCCAAAATTAGGAACATCCTGTCTCAAAATGATGCAGAAAAACTAGTCCATGCATTTGTTTCCTCAAGGCTAGATTACTGTAACTCATTACTATCTGGATGTCCTAATATCTTAATAAAAAGCCTCCAATTAATCCAGAATGCCGCAGCCAGAGTCCTGACAGGAACTAGCAAGAGAGATCATATTTCTCCTATATTGGCTTCTCTTCATTGGCTCCCTGTAAAATATAGAATAGAATTTAAAATCCTTCTTCTCACATACAAATCCCTTCATAATCAAGCTCCTTCATACCTTAAAGACCTCATAGTACCATATTATCCCAATAGACCACTTCGCTCTCAGAGTGCAGGCCTACTTGTGGTTCCCAGAGTTCTCAAAAGCAGAATGGGAGGCAGAGCCTTTAGCTATCAAGCTCCTCTCCTGTGGAACCAGCTTTTAAGGCTAGACTTAAAACCTTCCTCTTTGACAAAGCATATAGTTAGGGCTGGCTTCAGGCAACCCTGAACCATCCCTTAGTTAGTTATGCTGCTATAGGCCTAGACTGCCCGAGGACCATCAGTGCACTGAGCTCCCCTACCCTAACCCCCCCCCTCTCTCCCACCTCATGTATTTTCCACCATTGAATGTTACTAACCTTGTGCTCTCTCTCTCCCCTAGTTTGTGCTCTCTCCCTCCCTCTCTCTCTCTCTCTCTCTCTGTACCTTCTGCAGGTGTCCCTGGTCCTGGAGCTGTTTATTGCTGATGTGCAGTTACTGGCCCCACCACCTTGCAGTGTCTATTTGTTGTTTATTGTTGCTGTTCTTTTCTCTCTGCTCTATCCACTCACCCCAACCGGTCGAGGCAGATGGCCGCCCAAACTGAGCCCGGTTCTGCTGGAGGTTTTTTTCTTCCGTTAAAGGGAGTTTTTTCCTCTCCACTGTCGCCAAGTGCTTGCTCATAAGGGAATTGTTGGGTTTTTAGTTTTAGTTTTTGTAAAGTGCCTTGAGATGATTTGTATTGTGATTTGGCGCTATACAAATAAAATTGAATTGAATTGAAGCCTGTGGTGTTTTATAGTCTGGACACAGTCAACGTGAATGATGCTATACCAGACACAGAGAGTGGGTTTACAGACACTGCTGTCCTATCAACCACTACAGTGAGTGAAAATGAATTAAGTGCATCCACAAACATCAATTCTGAATCGTCTGTGAGACAACAAGGTTCATGTCATCCCTGATAATCAAACTGAACCTGAGCCATCAAACAGATTCAGTTTTACTTCACTCCCATCACATGATGCTTCTTACAGTGAATCAAACTCATCTATGGCAATGACAATTACTGTTGACTGCAATCTCTCTGAAATTTCCTGTAAACAGGAATGGAAAAAATTTAAGAGGAGACTGATGGTTTCACAAAAAGTCCCACAAAGAAATGCGAATCAAAAAAAGAAGGAGAGTGAAAAGTATGCTTCAAATGAAACATATAGAGCAAAGAAAAAACTTACTCAAGTACAAAATATCAAAACAGTCCTGAATTTCGACAAAAGAAAAGAAATAATATAAAAACCTATTATAGAGACAGCGTAGATTGCAGACAGAGGCACAAACAGTATGTGAAAAACTGTTACAGAAACAATGCTGAATTTAAAAACAGGAAAAAACAATACATAACCAACTGTTACAGGGATGATCTTAATTTCAGGCAAAGGCAGCAAACTTACATCACTCAGCGTTATGCACATGACAAAGCATTCAGAGTTCGACACAGAACTCATGAAACAACTAATGAGAAACAAGCATGAAAACAATTTTACCTTTAGGATCTTGCGTAACATAAGATGTGCAATGAAAATAAAAAGGAAATACAGATGGATGAATAGGCAACTACGCCAGATTGACAATCTTGACCCTTTGATGCAACAGGTCATATTTGTTTTCAGATCAAATATAACACTGTGTCATAAGGCATCATTCCCAAACCAGGTCCGACCCTGTATAAGGTCAAATTACATTAAAAATCCAAGAGTGGTTGCATCATGTCTGACAGGAAAGTATGTTCATATTTGTGATGGTAACTGCAGAAATCAAGACCACTGTAAGGTTCCTGCTGAGAGAAAGAAAGAGTGGACCTGTCACACCTGCCATAATCACCTTAAAAATGGAGCCATGCCCCCACTTGCTGTGACCAACAACCTGGAGCTTGTTGGAATTCCACCTGAACTGTCTGATCTCAACATTCTGGAGAGACATCTCATAGCAAAATGCATACCATTCGCTAAGATCGTTCCTCTTCCCAAAGGCAGACAGACAGCAATACGTGGTAATGTGGTCTGTGTCCCAAGTGACTCACAGGTCATGAGACTGAACTGAAGAGACAATTGTGTTACAGAGGTCATCAGCTGTTCCAGACTGTAACCTGGTCTAAACTTGTACAGGCTCTGCATAAACTGAAATAGATCCATCCACAGTATGAGGATGTAAGTATCAGAGATGATGCTGAGTTATGTGACCCAACACTTCCTGATGAGGAAGATGATGAGGATGAATATGGGGAAGATGATCTCATGGAGATAGATGTGAACATAGTGCACTACATGAGACAGAAAACAATCCTGAACATGAGCAACAAAACTCTGACATGTTACATGATGACGATGATGAACCTGAGCAGCAGAGAGAGGATGAAGAACAGGAAGGTCACATGCCCAATGGAGGTTTTGCTCTAGACTCATGTCTTCAGCCACCTGATGTTGCAGAGGAAATATTATGTTTTAGTGAAGGAATCTACTCTGTTTCCCCTGCTGAAAGAAACAACCCAGTCAGCTTTTTCCAAACACCTAAACTGGAGGCCATGGCTTTCCCTGTTCAGTTCCCTACAGGTCAAAACACACTGGACGAACAGAGACGTATTAAAGTAACACCAAGTAGTTATTTCAAATCAAGGCGTTTCTGTATCGATGAACGCTTTGCCAGAGACCCAAACTACTTGTTCTTTGCTCAGTTTGTGACTGAAATACACTTGGCCACTTCCAGCATGACTATTCAGTTATGGAAAGGAAAAACTGTGATAACAAGAGCTGGTGAGGATGTTAATGAACTGCAAGTGGAAGAAGCCAAGAGAAAGCTCAGACCACTGAACCTGTTGTTGAATGAACCTGAAACTGCCTCTCTCAGTTTGCAGCAGCTTCTGGCTTGATGCAATTTAACACTCAGTGAGTATGAACAATGCCTCAATGTGATGAACAAATCCAGTGCTGTCATACTGAAACGTGACCCTAAGACTGTTGCGTGAATGGATATAATCCTCATCTGCTGGAAGCCTGGAATGCTAACATTGATGTTAGCTATATTCTCAATGCGTATTCTTGCATCATTTACCTGACCAGCTACATAACCAAGAAAGAAACTGGACTGTCTGAGTATCTCAAAACAGTCATCCAGAACTCTGACAGGGAAAGCATCAATGAATGTGATGAAATGAGGGCAGTCATGCAGGCGTATTCAAAAAAGAGAGAGATCAGTGCTCAGGAGTGTGTGACTCATGCATGTGGCATTAACATGAAGAAGTGTTCACGTGGTGTCGTATTCATACCGACAGATGACAATGCAGTGAAAATGAGCCATCCCATCTCGTACCTGGAGAACACAACACCAGAGTGTGCAAACGTGTGGATGACATCTTTGACTGACAAATACAAATGCAGACCTGAAACTCCAGAGTTTGGTGTCGATGTGTTTGGCTGATTTTGCAGCTACATGCAGGTTTGTCTATGGCCAACAGACCAAAGGTAAAGATGTTCTGCCTCTGCTGAATGAGATGGGATTTGTTCAGAGGAGAAAAAATGATAAGCCTGCTATCATCAGATTTCACCGCCACTCACAAGAAAAATATCCTGAGCAATTTTACAGCACATTACTGAAATTCTACCTGCTTTTCCGATCAGAGCAGGAACTGAAAAGACGTTTCTTACCCACATACGAGTCCTTCTATAACAGCGGCTGGGTACAGCTACCAGGGTCTGACCATCCTGAGAGTGTTAAACAAATTGTCAAACGAAACAGAGACAAATATGAGAAAAACAGTGAAGAGATCGAGGAAGTTGTTGAGGAGTATGAACAGAACAGAGGTGTGTGTCATGAACTAGGGCGTGGTCAGGAGCACACTTCTCCCACACAAACACAGGAGTGAGGAAAAGGGTCTTTATTTAACTAAAACAGGGCTGAACAAGAAATAAACACGCAAAACAGGAGTAGGACGAGGCAAGGAAACTCATAAGTTAAAAACATGGGCAGGGACACAAGGAGAACAAGGCACACGGGACTATGTAAAAAACAGGAACGTAGGACAAGGGCATGAACACTGAGGGGGACAAGGCATAAGGGTCTGGGTCACACACAACTAAGGAGACGCACCAGACCACACAGGGAAACATGAACATGAAGACAGGGAGTCAGGACAAGGAAACACATGGGCATGAAACAAGAAACATAAATATGGGACAAGGACACGTGAACACAAGATGTGGGAAAAAACAAAGACAGATAACTCAACTCAAACCTGGGAGTACAGAAGGCAGTCCATGAACAAAATCCAAAAAGGGAAGGGAAGTGAAACAGGTTTGAGACATGAGGGGTCCTAAGCATGGATCATCAAGGTGTACAGAACAGGGTTAGACAACAGACAACCTGGCAAGGAACAAAGGAACAAACTGGCGTATAAAAAGGCATGGGGTGAAAAACGAGGTGCAGGTGGAAACAATGAACTAATTGGGTCAAAGTAAAGAGACAGACAAAAAAAACCAAAACAAGATCCTGCCATGATCCTTTTCAAAATAAACAGGAAGTGCATGGTGCGGATCATGACAGTGTGATCGATGAATGGTGTAACCTGGCACCTGAATCTGAAGTAGTGAGGTTGGAGTGTATTGAAAAACTTCAGGCCAGAGAGCCAGAACGTGAAAATGAACAGGAGAATGTTCCAGACGACAGTCGTCAGGCTGCTGCTGTGACAGAAACCAGAGCCATCAGAGAGCCACCTGCTATTGACCCCACAGTGTTACGCCAAATGTTTCAGAACCTGAACCAGAAACAAGCCTGTGTGTTCTATACAGTCAGAGACTGGTGCATAAAACGAGTTTGTGGCCTAAATCCAGATCAGTTTTTCTTTTACATCAATGGAGGAGCTGGAACAGGAAAGTCACATCTCATCAAATGCATCCACTCAGAGGCATCTAAGATACTGAGCAAACTGCCGAGACATGCTGAGGAGGCCGACATATCCAAACCTACTGTCCTGTTAACAGCTTTCACTGGAACCACTTCTGTTAGAATAAGGGCATTGTAAATTGCTGACTGTGTTATGAGAATTGTCATTTTGCAGTTTAAGGGATTTTGCAGACAGCTTTATGTAAAGGGGGCAACCAGGCATGCCCCAATTGAGCAACTACAATAACGGTGTAAATGTCACAGTTAGGGATGTTTCCTGTTTTTCTGCTTATCTCACCAAGACATATACATATATGGATGTGAACTCTGTATGAACTCTGAAGATAGCCTATGTTTCAACTCTCACCTATTGTGTAAAGTGAGACAATGCCTGGAAGTCATGTAACCACATCACTGTATAAATAAAGAGTGCTGGGTGAGACTCGGGGCTGCAGCCGGGGATAGCATTGAGTGTGCCTCTCCTAAAAGTCACGAGCTCAACCTAGAACAAAGAAAAGAAAGTCTCTGTGTAAATGTTTGATTAGAACCAACAACTTCCTTTAATATATCAGGGACAACACTGCTCAAGCTGCCAAGAAGCCTCAAGCCTCCATTTCAAGGACTGGGTAACCAACTGGATGAAATCAGATCAGAGCTGATAAATGCTGAAATCATTATCATTGATGAAGTGCCCATGGTGTCAAAGGCCCTTTTTGCTTATGTGGATGCCAGACTCAAACAGATCAAAGGCAGCCAGAGACCCTTTGGAGGGATGTCAGTAATAGCTGTTGGAGACTTCTATCAGCTGCCACCAGTCCGACAGGCTAAACCTCTGTGTGTACAGGACCCATGTGAGATTTACCTGTGGCAGGAACACTTTCAGATGATCACTCTGACTGAGATCATGCGTCAGAAAGATGTTGCCTTTGCAGAGATGCTGAACAGGATCCGTGTCAAAGACAAGTCAGATGGGTTGTCTGAAGCAGACAGAGCTTTGCTGTCACAAGCCATCACTGAACCACAACTTTGTCCACCTGATGTCCTGCATATTTTTGCAACCAATAAACAGGTAGATGCTGACAACTCTGCAACATTAACTCGGCTCCATTCTCAGACCATTAACATCGATGCAGACGACTATAAAAAGGACCCACGAACTGGCAGAATGACAAGACAAGCCAACCCATTTAAAGGAGGCAGGAGTTACCAGACACACTACAAGTTTCTGAGGGAGCCCGTGTCATGCTCACCAGAAACCTGGATATTTCTCAGGGATTAGTCAATGGTTCAGAGTTAGTCAGAGTTAGTCAGAGTAGTCGCTACTTTAGTCAGAGTAGTCACCTCTGAACAAAACGGTTCTGCACGTCACTATGCTTGGGCTCAGGATGGATAATGAAACATCTGGAAGGAATCGGCATAACAGAGCACCAGGACATCCTGCCAATCTAGTGTACATAGAGAGAGCAGAGGAGAATCTGAAACAGAAAGGAGTGGTACGCAGACAGTTTCCCATTAAACTGGCCTTTGCATGTACAATTCATAAGGTTTGTTACATGTTGGGGTGCTGGAAGGAGGAAGTAGAGACAGGACCCAAATGCAGGACAGCGAAGTTTATTAATTACCCTGGATGTCCCAGGGCTCGGGAAAAACACAAGTTCAACCGTAGCGGTTAACATACGATCGCCGGCATAACGGCATTGCGTCACATGTGGCGTCCAACAAAAATAAGCAGTCTCAAACACAGGTTAATGCTTCTGCAAAGAACAAAGGAACACAAGGAGAACTTATAGAAGGCAGAAACAGGTAATTGAAGACAGATGAGAATGATCAGTGACCAACGTAAAGCTGCCAGGGACCGATGCAGGGGAAAAACAGGAAGTCCCTTCAGTGTAAAGGTCCCCTGGCAGGAAGTCCCAAAAGGGGACTCATAACAAGGTTCAGGGTATGACAACCAAATCAGCTGTGGTCTCACTAAAGTCCATTTTTGAACCTGGCATGGCTTATGTAGCTGCCAGTAGAGTGACCTCTCTCAGTAGACTGCACCTACTGGACATGGATGACAGTAAAATATATGCTAACACGGAGATCACTGCAGCCCTGGAGACCATGAGACAAGCCAACATGGACGACATAATGCCTCTTCTTCAGATCACACAAACACTGAACAGACCTGACACTCTGACCATTGTCCACCATAATACAGAAGGGTTGCCTTCTCATGTCAGTGACATCAAGAGCCATCATGAACTGTGTCTGGCAGATGTTTTGTGTCTAACTGAAACTCACCTCCAAGGCTCCTTTGTTGCAGAGAGTCTCCATTTAGAGGGTTACAACATGTTCAAACGTAACAGACGTGTTCTACACAAATTTCCCACAACTGGCCAACAGAGGTGGTGGTGGAGTTGCTGTTTATGTCAAAGGTCACATTCAAGAGCATGAAAAACTTTGAAGGTTGAAGCCCCAGTTCCTGCACTGATTGCTGCTGTATACAGACCTCCAGACTACAGTGTGACATCATTCCTGTCTAACCTGGGAAGCCTTCTGGATGCACTGGAGATCATGGATTGTCACCCCATCATTGTCTGTGGTGATTTCAATGAGAACCTTTTATCCAATGGAAGCAAACCAATACTGGGTCTGTTGAAGTCCAGGGGATATGCACAAGTCATCACTGCTGCAACCACAGAGAAGAACACATTGCTGGACCTCATTTTCATCTCACAGCCACACCAGTGTCTGCACTGTGGTGTCATGAAAACCTATTACAGTTATCACAGTCCTGTTTACTGTATGCTGTCCTCTAACAGGTCATGAAGAGTCAGGTGAGTTTTGCATTGTGACTGCTTGCATTGTGCAATTGCATTGAACAAGGCCTATTGTTGCTGAGAGAAAAAGCTCTGGACCAGTCTTTTTTATGGAGCACAACAATGTCTGTTTTGGTACTCAAAAATATTAGATCTCATACTCTGATTTGGTTTAGGTATAACATTTAAATGTGACAGGCATTTTCTGAGCATTGGGTTGTATTTTTAGATAATATTGTTTAACATATAGATGGTTTATTTAGTAATTGGAATGAAAGTTGCTTTAGTAATTATATGTTTTCAGGGTATTGGATAATTTTATTGGTCATAATATTTTCTGGTAACTATGTTTTTATGGTTTTGTAGTTAATATATTTTGACCTGTGCATTTATCAGGGTGGGTCTGGGTCAGGGTTGGTAAATGCACAGGGCAAAACATTTGAAGCAGCTGTGTACACTGATGTTAACATCAGTGTATACAGCTGCTAACAAAGAAATACATCAGGAAGTATGTGTTATAACACATACTTTCTGATACCTACCAGCTGATACCCCACATGTTATCCCGCAAATTATAGCTACTCTATCCTTCTCTTGAATCATCTGTAGGACCTCAGTTATGTTTAGACTGCTTCTCTCCCATAGATCTCTCTGAATTTACATTTACAGTAGTTGCTTCATCGAAATCATCAACGTGTCTCTTAGACCCCATCCCGACTAGACTGCTTAAAGACACCCTGCCATTAATCAACTCATCTTTATTAGACTTGGTAAATTTATCTCTAGTATCAGGCTACGTACCACAGGCCTTTAAGACTGCAGTAATCAAACCTTTACTCAAAAAGCCTAGTCTTGATCCAGGAGTCTTGGCTAAATATAGACCAATATCCAACCTACCATTTATTTCTAAAATCCTAGAAAAAGCTGTTGCTAAGCAGCTATCAGACCACTTACACAGGAATGAACTATTTGAAGATTTTCAATCAGGATTTAGAGCACATCATAGTACAGAAACAGCACTGTTAAACGTTACCAACGATCTTCTCTTAGCCTCAGATAATGGACTTGTTTCTATACTTGTCCTCCTAGACCTTAGTGCTGCATTTGACACCATTGACCACAACATCTTATTACAGACTGGAGCATGTGACTGGTATCAGAGGAACAGCGTTAAAATGGTTCCAATCCTATTTATCGGACAGATTCTAGTTTGTTCATGTCCATGATGAACCTTCCACACGAACAAAAGTTAGTTATGGAGTTCCACAAGGCACTGTGCTAGGACCGATTCTGTTCACCCTGTACATGCTTCCTTTAGGATATGTCATTAGGAAGCACTCTATTAATTACCACTGCTATGCAGATGACACTCAGTTGTATCTATCTATTAAACCTGTTAACACAAACCAGTTAACCAGACTTCAAGCATGTCTAACTGACATAAAGGCCTGGATGACCAGTAACTTTTTACTTTTAAACTCAGAGAAAACAGAAGTCATTATATTTGGGCCAAAAAATCTCAGAAATAACTTTTCTAAAATTATAGCTACTCTAGATGGCATAGCCCTGGCCTTCAGCACTACTGTAAAAAACCTTGGAGTTATTTTTGACCAGGACATGTCCTTTAACTCACACATAAAACAAATCTCTAGAACTGCATTCTTTCACCTGCGCAACATTTCCAAAATTAGGAGCTTCCTGTCTCAAAATGATGCAGAAAAACTAGTCCATGCATTTGTTACCTCAAGGCTAGATTACTGTAACTCATTACTATCTGGATGTCCCAATATCTCCATAAAAAGCCTCCAATTAATCCAGAATGCTGCAGCCAGAGTCCTGACAGGAACTAGCAAGAGAGATCATATTTCTCCCATATTGGCTTCTCTTCATTGGCTCCCTGTAAAATATAGAATAGAATTTAAAATCCTTCTTCTCACATACAAATCCCTTCATAATCAAGCTCCTTCATACCTTAAAGACCTCATAGTACCATATTATCCCAATAGACCACTTCGCTCTCAGAGTGCAGGTCTACTTGTGGTTCCCAGAGTTTCCAGAAGCAGACTGGGAGGCAGAGCCTTTAGTTATCAAGCTCCTCTCCTGTGGAACCAGCTCCCAGCCTGGGTTCTGGAGGCAGACACTCTCTATACTTTTAAGGCTAGACTTAAAACCTTCCTCTTTGACAAAGCATATAGTTAGGGCTGGCCTCAGGCAACCCTGAACCATCCCTTAGTTATGCTGCTATAGGCCTAGACTGCCCGAGGACCATCGGTGCACTGAGCTCCCCTACCCTAACCCCCCCGCCCCCCCTTTCCCTTCCCCTCCCCTCTCTTCCTCTTCTCCCACCTCATGTATATTCCACCATTGAATCTTACTAACCTTGTGCTCTCTCTCTCCCCTAGTTTGTGCTCTCTCCCTCTCTCTCTGTTCTCTCTCTGTACCTTCTGCAGGTGTCCCTGGTCCTGGAGCTGTATATCGCTGATGTGCAGTTACTGGCCCCACCAACCTGCAGTGTCTATTTGTTGTTTATTGTTGCTGTTCTTTTCTCTCTGCTCTATCCACTCACCCCAACCTGTCGAGGCAGATGGCCGCCCAAACTGAGCCTGGTTCTGCTGGAGGTTTTTTTCTTCCATTAAAGTTTTTCCTCTCCACTGTCGCCAAATGCTTGCTCATAAGGGATTTGTTGGGTTTTTAGTTTTAGTTTTTGTAAAGTGCCTTGAGATTATTTGTATTGTGATTTGGCGCTATACAAATAAAATTGAATTGAATTGAATTGAATCAGCATTCACACTAACCAGATATGTCTACATTGAAAGTAAAGAAAAAAGGCAAGAAGAAAGCATGACAAAGAAGAAAGTACAGGATGAATAAGAAAGGGTTGAAACGAACTCAAAAGAAGGCTCTTCAGCGCCCCTAACAAAAGTGAAAATACATTGCGCCTATAGGAGCCCCACTGACATTTTTTTCATCGCACACTGACCAAACCAGCCAATTTGTGGGGGGTAGTCAATTCAGAGGGGGGTCCATTCAAATCGGGGGTTCGTTTGGGGGGGTGGTCCATTCTGGGGGGAGAGGTCTATTCGGTTGGGTGCACAGGGTGGGCACTCGTGGGGGAGGTGGTCTCTTCCAGAGGGGTGGTCCGTTCGGTACGGGGGCGCCTGGGGAGGCGGTTCGCTGGGGGACGCGGTTCGCTCGCGGCGAGGGCCGTTCATCGCCGCTTGCGGCTATATTTTGACTTGTAATGGACTGTTTGATCCGTCGTTTAAAGGTTCTGGTGCCCCAAATTATTAAAATGGTTTATGATATTTATAATTACCAGATTACCAGACATTATAAGCCATCCCGTTCGCTACATCGCTTATGAAATTGGCATTTAAAGAGTTAAAATCCTTGAAAATTTTTTTAACATCACGTAGTTTTGATCAGAACTGAAGTTGATTAACAGGTTTATACAAAAAAAGTTGAAAAAAATATTTGTCTGATATTTTTTATAGCAGGAGTGTTTGAGTGTTTGAAACCCACCCACCAATTTGAAGTTTTAAACCTGTTAAATAAAAATAAGTCCGATCATACTAGTCCTTCATTGAGCTTATTATTCAAATGTTATACACACTGTGTACACAGTGACTTACCTCCACCGTGCATTTGACAGAGGTATGGAAACCGCCACACGTTTCCCAGCCCAACTGCATATGATATACATGCCAGCACAAACTGCATGTGGTTGTCCCAGCTGGGTCTTGCATCTTTTTCCATGTCTGCGACCTGTAAAAGTCTAAGTTTGTACTGAGCAAAATCACCGATCAGATCAGTTCGCGGAGTGTAAGAGGGTGTGTTTTACAGCCTGTGTGACATGGTCACTCTCAGGAGGAGGGATAAGTTTATGTTAAGAACGAAATCTCCCTTGAAGTGAGTGATAAAACAATTGTAGTTTTATCACAATTATCAAAACAAAAAAGTGTTAAAATAGCCTATCAGTAAATTCGCCTACATATACTAATATTTATTTCAATTAGCACAGGGTGAGATGCACACACATGGTGAGATGCACACATGGTGAGATGTAGTGTCATATGGAGGTGGGGACATTTGGGCACCGTGACTTATAGTCCCCCACCCAGAGGCCAAGCCTGGTCTTTGCCTTTTGTTAATTAATTTATAATTATCAATTTACAAAAAGAATCTGTTTATTTACAGAAACAATCAATGCGCATTATTATCTCAAACTAACTGTAAAATTGGCAGGTCGTGGAGGTGAATGTTTAACTTTCTTTAACCTGCCACTTTCTGTTGAAAGTCCAAAGTCCGTCTACACTGAAATTGGAACTAACTAACATGTTCAGCTTTGATGCTGATATTTAGATTTTAAATCCTGTCTAAAGCTGCCGTTTTGCAAGTCACAACAGGCTCCATTTATCAGTTTGTTTTACTGTTCTTTCAAATAATTACATGGCTGTGTAACTGCCAGGCTGCGAATGTGCCAATGAACTGTTTATATATTTTTAAATTATAAATAGAATTATAATTATATATGATACATAATTAATTAAATCAATTAAAACTGTAAAATGAAGGGCTGCTGAATACATGCACAAATGATAATTGATTGAACTGAATAGTGCTTTTCCTGAAAGCACCTAAATGTATCTTACATCTTTCCTATTATTAAGACTACAACATTAATTGTCTGTAGTGGTAGTGTGTGGCGTGTGGTGCCCCCTGTGAAATGTGAGAAGGTAAGGAGTATTAGGATTCTGAGTGAACTAACAGAAATAACCAGAGTACAGAAAGAGATATTATGTTAAGAATTAATAAGTAGGGGGTAAATTGTGTAATGTCAGTTACTTCTCTATGGTGACTGAGCAAAAAGGCCTGATGCGCCAATTGAAATACCTCAAAGTCTATAAATGGTATTCCAAAAAGATAGAGGTGTTTATTATAAACTTCAAATACACATAACACACTTTAATTGAGGAGTAAAATGATAAACTATGAATTGATTATAACAAAGGCAGAGCAGCTCATGGCTGCAACATGGAAGTCAAGGACTGTGTCTTCTTGCTGCAGGCACATCTCCAGGTGTTTGCTACACGTTCTTCAATAGATCTGACACCACCTCTGCTTCTTACTCTGACCCAGGGTCCTCACACACTGTGTGAGGTTGGGTGTGAGAAGACCAATTAGTCTTGCAGTAGTCTGGTCACCTTTGTAAGTTTGTCTGGTTTTTGACAGTGAGCATGTTGAAGAAGCAGGTTCAGGCAAGTCAAATTAGCCTACAGACCCATGAATATTGCATTTAATAATTGAGTGGTCATTCACATACTCAGCTGCTGAAAATTAGTGTTTGCCAAGTTAGGTATGTAGCTGCCTTTATACTATAGTATTATCCATCCATCCATCCATTTTCCATACCCGCTTCTTCCTGAATCAGGGTCACGGGGATCTGCTGGAGCCTATCCCAGCTCTCTCTCGGGTGGAAGGCAGGGGTACACCCTGGACAGGTCACCAGTACTATAGTATTATATTGAATACAATTAAAACGGCTCTACTACAGTAGAAATGTGGTTCTGGATTCTGCTGGAATATCAGATATCTGAATGGTAGTTGGCCATCTCTTTTGCTCTTTTTCTGGCTCTTTCAAGTTCAGTCATCATGGGTAGAGGACCCTCATACATGTTGGTCTTAACTGCTTTCAGCTTTTCCTGGTAGTCCTTTGGCAAGCCATTTTGTTCTGCTCCCATCACAATTACCTGTGTAGATCAACCAATGATTGTATGTAAACTGAAAAGAGATGCTGGAATCTTACACAAATGTGGTCATTGCAAGTAAAGACCTGTACAGTTTTTTTATGCAGTTCCTTTTCCTTTGGGATGTTATATCTAAAATACTTAACTTAACTTAACTTACTTAACAGTGCCTGTTACTTAATAAAATTTTGAGAAGACAATTTCATAATGTTTAAAAATATGTTAATTGATATTTTAAAAAATGATATAGTATTTCAGTTCAATGTAACAATGCACAAATTTTACATATTTTCAGTAATCACTGTATTGGACACAGTCTTGTGTCAGTGTCACAGTGAAGAGAGAACACTTTTCAGTGCACACAGAAACAAGGCCCAGCATACAGAGAGAACTATAGAGTTGACCTCTCCATTCACACTATAAAAGACACTATAAATTCACACTATAAAAGAAAAAGCATGTTCATCTCTGCATGCTGCAACATACTTGATGTGAAAAAGAACAATGTGGCATTCTAATTTACAAGGAAGGAGGAAGAAAAAAAACTACAGCATGTGAATTGTGCAACCCCCAGGAAGCTCCACGAAGGTTTGGTGAAAAAATCCCTTAGTTATGCTGTTTATAGGCCTAGGTTGCCCAAGGACTCTGCAGGTACTAGGCTCCCCTACCCTCACATGAATATTCCACTATTGAATGTCACTAACTTTGTGCTCTCTCTCTCTCTCCCTTTGTGCTCTTTCCCTCTCTCTTTGTCCTCTCTCTATGCTATATAATAAAACTGAATTGAACTGAATATGTTAGTTTTGCCTTGTCAGAGACTAGTACATAGCCTAAAGCTTAGATGTGTTACCTGTCACCTGAGCCTGGTATTGTTATCGAGGAAATCCTTCCTCCTTCCCAGCTTTTCTGGCCACCAAAAATGCCTGGTTGTCACTGACAAGATTAATTTACCTGTGAGAACATCTACAGGTGAGAATGACAGTGAAGGACCTGATATGAGAAACTGTGACAGAGAATGTGTAAACAATAATGCTCATCTAGAGTCCATTGCAAAAACCGGGGACAGAGACACACTAATCAGAGCTGAAAGTAAAATATACGCAGCTAAACCTTTCTGTTCAGCGAAGCAAGCGGGTCTCATTCAAATCCCTTTCATGGTAAGTAATTGTGTCCTGTGTGTCCTATGTATTTATTAATACATAGAAGAGGAACACAGTCACACACAGTGACAGTCAGTCTACGTACAGTGGGGCAAAAAAGTATTTAGTCAGCCACCAATTGTGCAAGTTCTCCCACTTAAAAAGATGAGAGAGGCCTGTAATTTTCATCATAGGTATACCTCAACTATGAGAGACAAAATGAGAAAAAAAAATCCAGAAAATCACATTGTCTGATTTTTAAAGAATTTATTTGCAAATTATGGTGGAAAGTAAGTATGTGGTCACCTACAAACAAGCAAGATTTCTGGCTCTCACAGACCTGTAACTTCTTCTGTAAGAGGCTCCTCTGTCCTCCACTCGTTACCTGTATTAATGGCACCTGTTTGAACTCGTTATCAGTATAAAAGACACCTGTCCACAACCTCAAAGAGTCACACTCCAAACTCCACTATGGCTAAAACCAGAGAGCTGTCAAAGGACACCAGAAACAAAATTGTAGACCTGCACCAGGTTGGGAAGACTGAATCTGCAATAGGTAAGCAGCTTGGTGTGAAGAAATCAACTGTGGGAGCAATTATTAGAAAATGGAAGACATACAAGACCACTGATAATCTCCCTCGATCTGGGGCTCCATGCAAGATCTCACCCCGTGGGGTCAAAATGATCACAAGAACGGTGAGCAAAAATCCCAGAACCACACGGGGGGACCTAGTGAATGACCTGCAGAGAGCTGGGACCAAAGTAACAAAGGCTACCATCAGTAACACACTACATCACTAGTGTGTTGGATGTAGTCCTGGAGGGACTACACTAGGTCCTGGAGTGTCCTAGCCAGTCTCCAGATCTCAACCCCATAGACTGTGATTTTCTGGATTTTTTTTTCTCATTTTGTCTCTCATAGTTGAGGTATACCTAGGATGAAAATTACAGGGCTCTCTGATCTTTTTAAGTGGGAGAACTTGCACAATTGGTGGCTGACTAAATACTTTTTTGCCCCACTGTAGCTGTAGTAGTAGTAACTGGTCACTGGTCATTTCAGATTCTTCACAGAGAGAAATGAAATAGATGATAACGGCCTGACCTAATTCATGAGAATACGTTTTACCTTACTCATTGAAAACAATAACATGACATAAACAACATGTCATAAACAAATCATATGGCTTATTTATTGTTTAATGTAATATTTAGTATATGTAATAATCAGCTATATAACCTGTCCTGCCCAGAGAGGGAATCAATAGAAAAATACATCAAAAAGCCCTTAGCCTCAGGTATAATTCAGCCCTCGTCATCCCTGGTCAGGTCGGTATGTATGACTACCGCGGCATAAGTGACATCTCCATGAAGAACCGCTACCACCTGCCATTGCTATCTTCGGTGTTTGAGGCCCTGTACAGGGCTCGACATCTACAATGCTCGTGTGACATTGCAACATCAAACCCAACACTCTCTTCCGCCAGTTCTCCCACTCCAGCCTAGAGATGCCGCCGGACCTGGGAGATTAAGGAGCAGGTGAGGTCAGCCCAGCACCTGGAGCCTGACCTGGTGGAGCCTGAGCCGGTGGAGGTGGGCGGGGTGCTTCTAATAACCTGTCATCCTTGTTCCCAGAGCTGTGCGGTTACGCCTTAAACCTCGCCTAGCATAACCCGGACTAAGAACTTCGTGAGGTGCCAATTCTGGTGGCCCACGATGGATGCTGACATCCAGGTGGTTGACTGGCTTTCCAAGGCGGCACACTTTATCTGGGGAACGCATAATGTGGGTCTCAAAGGGCAGGCAGGCAGAGAACGGACACGAGTCTTTGGGTGGTTGTTCGGGTGGGTGAAAACAGGGTAGGAAAGTACTACTGAGAACTAAAACAATGATTTTTAGGGTCTTTTATGGCATTTATTGACAATAAAAAAATGTAGAATAACATCAGCCTCATCCTCTAAACTTTTAGAAAAGATGGCTCTTTGAACCAAAGACTTTGGTATTTACAGCTGCCTTAGTGTTCAAGCCCACAAGATAGTTGCAGTAAAAACAGTCTTACCTGTAGGTACTGTGGTGACGGTGAGGCATACACACAACTGTTCATTATGTAGGTGCGACAGTTGAGCTCTTGTCCTTGTGGTTTCACGGACAACTCCACAGGGCTGTACGCACCTATCATCACATTTTCTTGACTATGAGCACACAATCGTACAAAAAAAAAAAAAAAAAACACACGTCTACTTCACATCTACTTCACAGGAAAATATTTGAGAAAATCTAAAATCTAAAAAAAATTAGAAACATAAATGGCATTAAAGAAACTGATAAATGAAAATGTTACCTATCTAGAGACCCCAGATCAGATATGTTCATCCTCCACACCACTCCCCACACCTCATCCCCTGGGCTGTGCTCTATGGTGGCTACACCTCCATGCCACCGGTCACTGGCAAGACCTTTATAGTTCCCAAAAACCAATTTATAGTCCTAAAAAAGAACATTTTTAAGTATGTAAAGTTCAGAAATCAATGCTGATACCCATAATATCAGATGATACCTTGAGCCTGGCAACACAGTGTAATTTTGCAGAGGGGTTCTTGAGCTGGAGCCGCTCCTTCAGCAGGTTGCTGCCATATGCAAAGTACAGGAAAGTATGGTTATTCATGTTGTCACCAGTTTCCAGCAGGAGGAAGATAAGAACAGGGAAGGTTGAGGAGAGAAACAAAAGCAACAGTGACAGTGAGGTGAAGCGCTGAACAGCTGACTGTTAGCATGAGCAGAAGGGCTAAAGTGAGATAATAGGAGTTGCAGAGACTGAAATATAGTTCTGCCCTTCCAGCACTTGCACAGTATTATCATTCTAATCCCCTGCACTGTCACTGACCCCATTCATACTAACAATACATTGTTTTCCTCATTGGTTGAACCACAGGCACTGAGCAACCCATCCCTTCCATTGTCTATACCTGCTTCCACAAGCCACTACTGCCCTAACCCTAAAACCATAACCCCAACCCTAATCTCCATTTCCTGGACGGGATTATCAGTGCCTGGGGACACAACAAAGATAGTTTTAAAAAATTCAGTACAATCCTCAATAACCAAAGATCAATTAAAATTAAAATAGATCCACACAAGTCACATTCCTTGACACCACAGTATGTTTTGACTGTCCCACATGACAATATGTGTAATATACTGTATGTTGATGCATTACTTTAAATTTTTTGGTGTGATTTCACCATACACGTAGGCAGGGGAGCTCATACACTTAAGGATGACTGATCTAACTTGAAATAACACTGTTTTGGAGTTTTATATCACGACCATCCTCAGGGACCTTTGGACAGTGTCGTGGAAATTTCTTTTAGGTTGTGACAAATAAGAAAACCTCTACAGCGTTCTTTGACTTCTTCTCTACAATTTCAGGAATATATAGCTGGAGAAAGGGGTGGACTCATCTTGAAAAGACCCCAAATGTTGTTTCAGGTGTCCTCCATCTTTAGGCATCTAACAGCACTAAAACAGCTGGCAGTTATTTACAGGCATCTAAAACACTAAAACCCCCATACCATTCTTTAGCCCAAACACTTTTAAGTGAACCTTTGCACACCTGTTAAAATTTTACTATGAAACCAAACCTCAAGTCCAATTTATAACTCATTCTGTGTAAAACAACCACAGCAGTCATTAACCATATTTTACCATAGGACTGAAAACTACAACATACCAAGGAGAACGTCTGCTAAAAGCATTACAATAACCACCCTATAAGGTAAGAACTGTGTGAATTATGCTGTATAGTCAAGCAGATCTTATTACAGATTTGAAATTAGCATAATTTGCACACTGAATGGCATTATATTTTGTTTGCTGAACACATCTTGTAACTTTATATTAAGCTTGTTGCACCATAAACGTTTTTCCTTTAGATGGTGCTGTTGCTTTATGGTGGATCAGAGGACACTATGTTGCACTGTTTTCAATAGCCTGGAGCCAAGAAAAGTATTAGACATGCTTATTAGTTAGCAAGAAGAGCAAAGTGAGTTGTAAATTGTCGTGTTGATACAGCAATTGATCCAGTAAAGCTTAGATAATATACTTAGATAATATATTATCTAAGTAGATACACGAAGATCAGTTGAGGTTGCATTCATATAATCCAAATAAGGTTGCCATATATTAACAAAGGTGTCATAGGCCTTTCTCAGGCTATAGGTTATTTTTTCCAGAGGCACACAGCTGTTCATTTCTGAATACCATCTTGTCATGGGCACAGGGGAATCAGACTTCCATGTGACCACGATACATTTTCTTGCCACTGCCAACGCTACTTACAAGAATTTAATTTGATCTTTGTTTAACGATTTATCTATTTTTGTAAAGTTTCCAATTAAGCAAACTTCAGGATCAAAAGGTAATGACATTTTTGTGATTTGTGATATAAAATTGCAAAAGTCAAACCAGAAATTTCTCACTTTAACACAAGTCCATGTACAATGTATGAATGACCCCACATCAGATGCACATCTGAAACACAAATCTGAAAAATCTGTCTGCCAAGCTCAGCCAGTATTGACCTCCCCCCGAAGGCCGAGATCAGACTGTTGTTTCCGGCGGAGCGGTGAGCACCTGAATGCATCACAGCAAGAGCAGCTACCACGCTTGCAGAGGGAGTCTGTGGATGTTTTTGCAGCCAGAGAGGAGGACTGTACTATAGGACAGTGCTGGTGCACACCACATCGACACTGGCTCTGCTGCTCCCATTCGCCTATGCCCTCACTGTCTACCCTTTGCCAAACACCAAACTGCCGAGGAATTGATGCAGGAAATGGCAGCCAACGGTGTTATAGAGCCATCAGACAGCCCCTGGGCTGCGCCTATGTGCAGAAGAAAACAGGGGGGTGGCAACCCTGTGTGGACTATCGGCGGCTGAATGCGGTCACCCGCAAAGACTCATACCTGCTGCCATGCATCGATGATGAGCTGGACTTTGTGACTGGTTACTGCTGGTTCAGCTCGACTTGTACAGTGGGTACTGGCAAGTCGAACTGGCAGCAGGGGACTGCATTCACCATCGGACAAGGACTGTGGCAGTTCACAGTAAGGCCTTTTGAACTGTGCAATGCCCCGGCCACCTTTGAAAGACTGATGGAGCGGGTCCTTAAGGACATTCCCTGTACCCGCTGTGTGGTTTACCTGAACAACCTGCTCGTTCATGCCGGGGATTTCGAGCAGGCCGTCCACAATATACGGGAGGTCCTGACAGCCATCCGTAAAGCCGGGTTGCGGTTGAACCCGGCCAAATGCAACCTGCTCGCTTGCCAGACAGAGTTCCTGGGGCAGTGGTGAGCGAGAGGGGGGTGGCTACCGACCTGGCTAAGGTGGCCGCAGTGAGGGACTGGCCCCCACCATGCAACATTGCTGAGTTAAGGAGTTTCCTGGGATTGACTTCCTATTATCGAAAGTTCATCAAGGACTTTGCCTCCATCACCAGCCCTTTGCATCAGTTGATGAACAAAGGCCAGTGGTTCGAGTGGTCCAGGGGACTGTACGGCGGCCTTCCAACAACTGAAGGCCGACCTCGTCGATGCTCCTGTCTTGGCCTACCCTGCTTAGCGGATGCTTAGCAGCGTGGGGGTGGGCGCTGTGCTCTCCCAGAGGGGGGAGGCCGGAGAGCTGGTGCTGGCCAATTACAGCTGTAGCCTCAGCCACCCAGAGAGGAACTATTGCGTCACTCGGCGAGAGCTACTGGCGGTGATCTTGGTGGTCCGCCATTTCAGGCCCTATCTCCTGGGCACCAGGTTTGTGCTGAGGACTGATCATGCCTGCCTCACCTGGATGCTGAATGGGTTGGGTGTGAGGAAAACCAGAACCACTCCCCTCCACCCTCAAAGTGACGAACTGGTTGAGCAGTTTAACCGCACCCTGGCCACTCAACTTGCCACCCTGATCAGTCAGCATCAGAGAGACTGGGACCGGCACCGACCCCTGGCCCTGTGGGCATACAGAACTGCAGTGCAAGAGTCAAGTCAGTGCTCTTGACTGGGTTTACTAAAAATGTAGCTGTCACCATAACTTAGAGTGACGCGTGGCAGAACGGGTTTGGTGATAGCCCATGCATGTATGGAGGAGAATTCTGCTTGTTCACTGTGTAATAAATCAGCCGTGGGAAGACAACACTGCCTCCTGCTTGGTTAGTCAAAGCAACTGCTCCAGCTCACAGAGACACTCTGTGTCGTGGGGTGTATGGGACATGAGTGCTCTCTCTCTCTCTCTTGGCATCTGAAAGATGTCATACGCATTTTCCAAATCTACAAAGACACAATGCAGCTCCTTCTGGCCTTCTTGTACTTCTCGATCAGCATTCGCAAAGCAACTTCTGCATCTGTGGTATTCTTTCTTGGCATGAAACCATACTGCGGCTCACAAATGCTCACTTCTGACCTCAGCCTAGCCGCCACTGCTCTTTCCCATAACCTCAAAGCCCGAGCAGTTCTCATCCGGCCAACAGCGTGGGGTGCATCCACTGCTGTCCGGGAAAGATTACCGCTTTGTCCAACGAAAGCGTCATGCCATACCTCATGACTCTGCTTAGGCTTTGGGTCCAAACAAACAGGATCATTTTCACGCTCTCCCTCACGGGAGTCCTGAAGCTCAGTTCGATCGAGGAGAGCGATGGGACCTCGTCCGACACCTAGATTGAGGGCGAACTGTCGCTGACCGACATGGAAACCAAACACGGCGCTCAAGTGTGAAGAGGACATTGAAGTGCTGCTTGGGCTCCAGTTTAATGGTCTGGGGCAGAGGCGTGATGGTGAACGTGACGTCGACGTCGTTCGAGGCACTCAAACACCGTGGCCATGGCCTCCTGGGAGAACCAGTTCGTGATAGCCCCGGTGGACTCGGACTTCAAGCGCAGGATCCGATCCGATACCCCCCGCGGTACTTCCGCTGCTGATCGACGGCAGGATAGATGAGCAGGAGAGGAAGATGAAGAAGAACACTGATATCGCGAACAAGAACTTCACCATGCTCAGAGATGCCATGAAGCGGAACATGGAGGTTGCCCTGCAGGACACCAATGTCAACTTCTTCATGATGGCCAGCTACCAGATGTGGTATGCAGAGATGCAGAGTGTGACCCACCAGGTGGAAAACTGCCTGAGACAGATAGCATCCAAGGGCTCGGGGAGCTGCCCGAGCGGAATGTCCATCATCAGGGAGCACCCGGGCCTGTTGGAGTTTCCCACGGTGGGCATGGCCCTCCACAAGAATGGTTAAGAGGACGTGTGGCTGATAGACGGGAGGTTCTATGAACCGTCCGAGTGCTGCATGAAGCCCGAGGTCCACGAGAGGTACTTCAGGTGTGTCAAGGATCCTGGCGAGTGCAAGACCATTTTCCTCATCTCCGTATCTCTGCTTTCACCACGTGGGCGTCCTCCGTGAGAGTCTATCGAGATGACGAGTTGTCGCTGCCTGAAATACAGCCTTGTTTCTCCTGTGAGCATCCAGAGGAATTCAAGGCTGAGCTCTGTGATTTCCGCGAGCGATACCTTTATCCTAAGGGTCTTTTTGCCGCCTAGCAGCACGGGTGTGTGAAGGTAGGTTTCCGTTGGCACGCCTAGGTCTCGCAGCCCGCGAACGAAGGCATTCATCAGTTGAACCGGATCGCTCTTGAAGCCCGCGCACATTTTGTGCTTTTCTGTCAGTCTGTATTGTATGAAGGAGTAGTCCTGGGTTGAACGCGCTACTCCGATCAAGTAGTCCAGTGTGACCATGTCTTCTCCCAGCAAGGTCTCGAAAATCCTACAATTTCCCTCGTCCGAGGGTCCCTTGGAGGACTGGGGCATGAGAGCGGATTGGGCTTGCTCGGATTCAAAGCCTACGCCGCCGTAACAAGGCGCCCAGTGGCTCATTTGATGACAGGGTCTGTCGTAACAGCGCAGCGTCGCGCAGGTCTGTAGTAACAGCGCAGAGTTGTGCGGGCCATACGAGTAGGAGAGCATGACGCCGATGACCAGGAGCCCAGTACGGCGCTCCCTCCCACACTTGATCGAGCGCGAGAGAACTCAAAGTCCGGGTGTTTTCAACGTTGCAGACGACCATGGCGATCAGCTCTGCTCTGGCATTCGATTTCCCTTCCTCTGTCAGGTACGCTTCATGACCGATGAGCATCTCGGCGTGCAGGGGACTCATGTTGTCCGTGAGCCACGGGACCAGGTGGATGAACTCATGGTAGTTGGAGAGCATCTTGTCTTTAAACTAGGACAGGCGGCTCCTGTATCACTTGACGAAAGCTCCTCTCACTGCCTCACTGTAACCGTTCCAGCACTTGGGATGGCTGCGGTCTTTCACGCACAAGAAGTACATCTCTGTGAGGTACATGAGACACAGCATTTTCCTGGTGAGCGTGTCACCCCGCTCCTGGGCAAGCTCGCAGCACAGCCTGTTGAAGTGTACATGAATCTCTACCACCGAGGCCATGGTGCTCAGAGCCCCCGGGAGCTTTTCTGCTATTCTCCTGACCCTCTGCAAGTTGATGGACAGTGAGGAAATGAGCTGGTGTCTGTTCTCCTTCCCGGCCACATTGACAGAGGAGAAGAAGAAGGGTGTGTGGAAATGCCTTTTTTCAAGTGGATCACCATGGTCAGAGGGTTGGCCATGCCGTACACGTAGCACGTAAGGTTTTCGTTGCTCACCACGAATGGTTTGGTGGAGTCGACGCAGGTGCCAACGTGCCAACGAGACTGATTCGAACAGCTCCTTGAAGTAGGGCTGCAACATGTGCTTGGCGTTGGAAGTGTAGTTCACGCTGCGGCTGGGGTTGGATGAGAACTCTACACGGGTGTTTCTGTAGCCATGGTGAGAGCTCAGTCTCTTCTTGTCCGAGACGAACCGAAGCCTGCTCAACATCCTGGTTTTCGTGGTGTTGGATTGTATCTGGGCGTACCTCCTGAGGCACTCAGAGAACGCTGTGGCGCTGAACTTCTGATTGCCCACGGTGTTAACGTGTAGCACGTGTAGCAGCACGGAGTTCTCCAGCTCCACCACGCAGCTACCCGTTGCCCTGAGGGTGGCGTTAGTTTCCTTGGGAGAGCGACCCGCCATAGGCTCGGTTACCCGTGAGAAACGACAGAGCCCGAGCGCGTTGGGGCTAGGCTCGGTAGTGTAAAGCCAGGGCAACACGCCTTCGCGTTCCAGGCCGAGGAGCCACAGAGCACTGAGCCGACAGAGTTGAGACACACGATTTGGACAGCCTCTCCGTTCGACCAGCTGAGACCCGATGGGCTAGCTCATGGTACGGGGACAGAGAGAATACCCTGTGGCGAGCAGACGCGGCCCCTGCATGGTGAGAATGGCTGATGTTTGCCGTGCGTAAACAGCGTGGCCCTCAGCTCGCTCAAGCACAGTTCAGACAAATGCTGCGGCCTAGAGAAGAAGAGTTCCACGTTGCAGAGCAGGAGTTCGATGGCGATCCTGGCTTCGGCCAAAACATCCGATGACTGACACCTGTAGCCCCATTTGGGAGGGGGTGCTGACGACAGGTTCTCGATCAGATACTCCAGAGCGCTGCAAAGGCAGCCGCG
This sequence comes from Mastacembelus armatus, assembly GCF_900324485.2. Lineage (NCBI taxonomy): Eukaryota > Metazoa > Chordata > Actinopteri > Synbranchiformes > Mastacembelidae > Mastacembelus > Mastacembelus armatus. The sequence goes on from NC_046648.1 coordinate 13,889,760, forward strand.
GCTCCCCTCAGACGCACCAACAGAGCTCGGGCTGCAGCACAGGCCTTGTCATGACAGTCTCACAAAAAGCACAGCCTACAGTAAACAGGCAGCAGCTTCCCCAGGAACTAGTTTCAGCGATGCGAATGCTCCATGGATCCAAGGCTCAAATCGCACATATGCCCGAGCACGAGGAGACCAGACGCTAGGACCTAAGACCAGGTAAACCAGCATGGCAACTGCGGTTATGAAGAAGAAAAAGCAGAAGAGAGAGGATTGTGTATGTTCCCCTAGGCAAAGAAAGTGAGGGTGAGGAGCGCTGGAACGACACAAACACGTTCAGCCAGACATCATCACCTCCCTGTGAGCGGCACTTTTGTCACCTCCTTACGAAAAGCTTCGTCAGTCAGGGTCTCTTCATATACGTGGAGGATCCGTTCTCAACCGAACAGTCTGCACAGACCAGAGAAGAGTGCTCGCTCATGGTCCTTGTTCACCTGTGGCACACTCTTGATTACCATGAAGTGTTCGGTGTGCACTTACGCTTTACCTCGAGAAAGAGGAATCTGACCCGACACGAGAAGAGTCGAATCTGGGTTCTCCTGTCCATACGGTCATTGTCACCGAGCTTCAAGCGGTTCTCCTGTCCATACGGTCATTGTCACCGAGCTTCAAGCGGCTTGGCACAAATGCACACAAGGGCAAGAGGAATTCAAGCTCCAGATCGGCAACAGATCAGAAACAGCTTGGGCTCAATTCCGGCGCTATCTACGCACACGTTGGGCCTGACGTGAAATGCATACAACTGGGCAGCCCTAAGAAATTCGTTGAGATTCGTTGTCAGGTGTTACAAGTGAGCGACACAGTATACAGCACGTGCTGCAGACTCAGCCCCTCGTCATCAAGCGAAGAGCTAATGCGACGGCTCTCGGAGGTGCTGACGTCGTAGCATGAGAAAAATAATGTAGAGACATAGTGGTATTATTTGATGGTACAGGTCTTTTATTTGACTCCATCCATTCAAAGGCTCTCTTCAGTGTGATCTTCACTGCGCTGGTCAAGTTAGAATAAGCAGTGGTCGGATCAGTTGAATGCTGGTCGGATCAGTTGAAGGGTGATCGGATCAGTTGAATGGCGGTCGGATCAGATTAATGGAGATCGGATCAGTTGAATGCTGGTCAGATCAGTTGAATGGAGGTCGGATCAGCTGAATGGTGGTCAACTCAGTTGAATGGAGGGTGGATCAGTTGAATGTTGGTCGGATCAGTTGAATGCTGGTCGGACGATGTGAATGGTGGTCGGACGATCTGACTGCTGGTCGAACAAGTTGAATGCTGTTCGGACGATCTGAAGGACGGTCGGACGATGTGAATGGCAGTCGGACGATCTGAATGGGGCTCACCCTCTACTGTTCCACAAGGGGCTGTAAGTCCTAGAAAGAAATGTTCGCCCAAGCAAATTTGTCACAGACTCCCTTAGATTTCACCCAACACTAAACTCAATGGACAGCCCGACACCGTTTGTAAACCTGTTCCCTAACATATATCCCAAGCGCAGAGCCAAGCACTCTCTGGATAAAGGTTCGATCGGGAGTTATCAAATCCGCAATGTTTCACAGGAGCAAAGAGGGGTCTGACCTCCCCCTGGTGCTGCACGGTCACAATGTCGACAGTATCTACACCACAATGTCTTTCAAAGTTGTAGACATCGCGCCCATGGTAGGCTATGACCTGGATCTGATACGCAATCGGGCGATACCGATACAGAGGAGAGCTGGGGGCGAATGTGTTATGGTATGGTATGATCCAGACACTTTGTTCAAGCACCCGTGGACATCAGCGATGACACCATGACAATGTCAAAAGAAAAGTAAATGGCTTTTTCCGCTCAGGAGTATAACCCTGGCCAAAAGATACATGGAAAGCGTGAAGGGAGTATTGACATTTGGGGATTTCTGCGCTGACACCGGATACTACGTGGCTCGAGATGGCAACACGCTGGCCTTGTGCTGAGACATCATGTTTGGTTAAACGAATTTCGTTCTAGAGAAAAAGCCTAATGGGATCCTGTTCCCCTGCAAGCTCGTGTACAACCATGAGAGGTCAAAAGCTGAGGCGAGGCTCTTTGACACTACGCATGCTCCATACTTCTACAGGGCCGCGTGCCTAGACATAGACACCGTGGTCGACAGTTCCTACCAAGACCCGTCCTTGAAGTGTGACTATTTTGTCCCACAAGTTCACTTACTGTACAGAGTGCGGTCACGGAAATGACTGCGTACCGCAGCAAATTGGTGAAGATTCTGAGCGAGGGCAAAAGGGACATAGACAAGCGGGCTGGATGTCCATCCCCGCTCTCACTGGAGACATGCCCGGGCAAGAGCATGAAATTACATGCATTTCTCTCGTGATCCTTAATTCGCACCTGCCTAAGCCTGAACCCAAGTGTCATAGAAAAAAACTGATGGTCAAGGTGAACGATGATCTTCAACCCGAGCTCGACCATGAGCTTACCAAGGACTCTGGAGTTGAGAACGTGCTGAGGATTGCTTTCTACCCGTGTTCAGGTGAACTCTCGTTCCTCGAGAATACCATCGAACTCCTCTATCCCCACGGGGTGGAACTCTTGTACGTATAACAATGCGGAGTTTGACGTGAGGGTCATCAAGTGCACAGGTGCATTTCGGAATCAAACTACGGCAAAAACGCAGACATGGCCATTCGGAAACAGTGCTCAGCGCTCCTGAAAACCTGGCATGGGCTCTTCGTAACCAGAAGCCTCTCAGAAAGACCTGGCTCCTAACTTCCAGTTCGAGTTGGTGCGTTATTTGAAGATGTACAGGGAGATGCTCACGTCCGTGGGTTTGGTGTTGAGCCGAGGCAGGCTCACGGAGTCCAAGCTCAGACTAGCAGCGTTGCACGTGGAAAAATTCAACAAAGAAAAGGCTAAGCTGGGCCACTTCAAGATGATTGGCTGCGGAATGATGGCCATAGATCTGTACAGGATGACGGGGACCAGGTAGATCATTTGATCTACAATACAAATCATTTGATTTGTATTGTGGCACTATACAAATAAAATTTAATTGAATTGAAATGAATTGATAGTTCACAAAGAAGACTGCGAGTTGATCAACTGATCGGGAAAGCTTGTGGCTCACTGCATCATAGACTACTGCTTACATGTTCAGATGGCCACGGGCTCCGCGGAGAGCATGGAGGAATGCAGGCGACACTTGCTCATTTTCTTCTCACCAACCGGCAGTGTTTCGATCGACCATCACGCCGTTTGGGGAATGCGGTCCCATGTTCATGATCGACTCTATGAGCGTGACGGCCTATGAACAGGTCACCTTGGAGAAAATACTCGTCAAGTTCGCCATGCTCAACGCCACCAAGACCAGAGCTCTGATGAACAACCCGTGCAGGATCTCCTCGAAATGGAATCTCAGGCTGGGGTGGCCAGTATTTGGTCAAGATAGCGGACATGGACAAGATGCCGTTGCATCGCTCACTCTCCATGTACGACGTAGACAACAAGCAGGGTCTCCTCAACATGCTGACATTCATGATGACGGAGAGCCTGTGGGCATCTGAAGGCGTCAAAGGGTCGTTGGAACATCTCAAGGTGGAGTGCTCAGACAAGGACTTCTTCAACTGCGAACGGTGTGGGACTGATTCCTCAGCTCGTGTGGCCGTAGACACCCCGCGCCAACCCATGTTGCATCTGCGCCTATGCATGGACCCCGGTGTGCGTACCCCATAAGGTGGACACGCAGCGCATAGCACAAACATACAGAAGTCACGGGCAGCACCGCTTCTACAAGAGGAAGAGTTTGTGACTACTGTTACCCAGAAGAGCATGACACGATATCTATCGCCTACCAGCTGATTTTATTGTGTCATTCTACCGAACCTTGAGCGAATACACCGACAACTTTGTGGTGGTATACATGAAAAACCCTCATGTCAAGGTGTCGAGAGCCCCTTGGAAAACATAGGCTACATCACTGGCTAAAGTATGATGTACAGAAATTTTTAACCTGTTTGGGCGCTTTCTTTTTTGGGGGATAAACATGTAGATGAACACCAAGATGGTACAGAGGCACCGAGAGGCTCAAAGTTTTTCTACACTGTGACATAATAGAATACAATAGCGCCATGTGGGAAAAAGACAAGCATTGTCAAAAAAACAGAGAACCATACATAGTTTCCACCTCTTTCCAACCCTGTGGAGTTTCCAAATGCGTTAGTTGCAAGACAGTTGTACAGCCCCTTGGATTCCAAAGTCACAGTCTGAGTCATTCTACCCTCGGGGTCAATCCAGACGACTTGGGGAAAAGGAGCTCCTTCGCAGACGCGCGTGGCGTTTTTCTCCCCCTCGTTTGTCTTCACGGCGATCACTCTCAGAGGTGATATTATACAGCGACTCAACCTCGTTGATATAGGTGACATTACATGTAACAGATGCATTGAGATGCAACATTCCACTCACAGTGATAGAATAGAGACAGTCAATCCGCTCTCTGCACGTGTAACTTTTCACGAATAACGAATAACTTTTCAACCCAAGGATTGCACTCGATCACTGTATTCCTTAGGCCTCGTGAAGGAGGGCAAGTATTACAGTCCGGTAGTCTGCATGATGAGAACCGACTCCTCAGACTGTTACGGATTTTGCAAGCACACAAATCGAGCACTGGGAACATGCTCATACTGTGAACCCCCCGTGCTTTTGTGCCGTTCCGGTGACAGCTGTGACTACGAACCTGACATGGAATACTATGAGCCTGACATGGAATACTACGAGCCTGACATGGAATACTACGACCGAAGGACTCGCGAAGAGGAGGACACTCAGCCGGAGAGCGGCGACAACGACGAGAAACAAGTGTGTGCCTCGTGGAATACAGAGCAACTCTGCCATACGGTACGGGAGAGCGGGTAGAGTGAATGCTTCCATAGTCAGACATAAAGTTGTCTTCAGCACACGAGGGGTTTCCGTACTCTCCGAGGAGGGAGAATGCCTCGATGAGAACACGGACACCATGATTCTCTTGCACAGCGCGGCGAAACTCTGGGGACCTTGTTTGTGGAGAAACCATGAGGACAGTGTATACTGTATGCAACAAAATCATGTATTTCTGTATCTGTGTTTACATATGCTTTTGAAATCAAATAAAACACACAAACCCACTTTTTTGTTTTCCTTGCTAGTTGTTTTTGTGGCAATAACACCATCCCAAAGCATCTACTCATGCTCGGGTTACACGTTTAAAAAGTCTCTACCTCTGACAAAGACGTGGTGTACATCGGTACCAATGAAGATAAAAGCCTCAAAATGAAGTTCGATCCCATAAAGGGTATCCATACCAAAGTACATTGCATGGGTTTGATGAAACCAAAGGGTAAAAGCTGGGAGGAGAAGTGTTATGTTCCAGGGTTCAAGCCCGGCAACGGCAACTGCCTGTCCAGGGCTTGAACCCTAACCCTTGAGTCCTATCACCTGGATATCAGGAAGAAATGCGTGAACGAACTACTACGTGAGGGGGACGTGAGGTACACCCATGAAAACGAAATGCTCCCGCAGGAGTTTTAGACGGTAGAGGATTACGTGCTGAGAATGCGAATGGACATGCCCGGCGCATGGGGCACCCATCTCGAGATCGACACAATGGCGAATCTGTTTGGCCTACCCAAATACACGTACCACGGAGTGACGTGGTTCGTCTATAAACCCGCTGTGTGCAAATCAGTCCTTATGGAGGAAGGGGATAAGTGCCTAGCACATGAACTTTATCCGAAGCAGGGGATATACCTCATGTACGAGCGCAACCATTACAAGCCAGTGGTCTGCGTGAAGGTGAGGGGCTCGTTCGATTCTGTAAGCACACGGATCTACTCAAGGGAAGTAAAAGGTGCTTGTATTGCATTTCGCCAGAGTTTTTGAAAGAATTTGCGAGAGGCTACAAATGCGAGCAATTTTACGACCGCTTTTACGATGTAAAACTCAACACGAAACGTCAGCATCAATTGGGACATGGAAGGGGATGGCAAGAGATCAAGCATATCCTCAGAACGCTAAACTGCCAGAGAGATTGCATGCGTATCCTCGGAACGCTTGAATATGACACCGACCCCCTTCACTCTGATGAGAGTAAAATCTACGTTTAAGGTAAGTGCAGGACGGTGTGGTGGAAAGCTATTGGATTCAAGTGAAGACTTGGACATCGGACCAAGTGTTATAACTGGAGCGATGGACATCGGACCAAGTGTTGTAACTGCAGCGACAGACATGATGGAGAAGAGAGGTCCTGGGTACCGCTTTGATATGGTGACTCTATCAGATTGTCTCGACAAAGACGAAGCGTTCCTTCCATAAGGTGGTTTTCGACGCGCATGGGTTTTGGGTATTGGCACAGGATGGGAAGAGTCGATGTACCCCCACGCACATCGACATAATACCTGTCTTATATCACCTTGCAAGGCTGCAGAAGCTTGTGTTCGTGAGAAGAGACTAAGTGTATATCGTATTCATCTCACAAACCCCTTGTGTATATTTGTGTTATGTGATATGACAATGCAAATAAATAAAGGCAGATAAAGGGACATTTCGTTGTTTTGATTTTGTTTTATTGAGTCTTGTTTTCACACCGACTGCACACATCCACATCGAAATGCACAGTGCAACACACTTGTTAGTGAATTTTTTGTTTCACATTAACTTTATACATTCATATCAGACGGCTCAGTGCATCTGATGTAAGAGGAGAGGTGGTGCAACGGAGGTGCACTCCGTTACGCCTGTTTCTCCATGATAAAACCTACACCAGTCTTTCAGTTGCACGTCTTGTGTCACAGTCACCTTGACTGTCACTGTGCTCTATGGCACCAGCGTACTGTATCTGTAAAAAAAATCTGTAACCTTGTTGCATCTTGTAGTATACTAGGTCGGCGTCGCACAGTGCCGGGTTCTTGAGTTTTCCCTTGAACTCGGCCCGTTTGTTCAAGTAATGCTCCACCGAAGAAGAAAAGACTGCAGGCGCCCGCACGAACCCGCCTCGGACGGGATCGTGCCTAAGGACCAACGTGGCGTACTTGAAGCCCTCTGCCTCCCAGCTGTAACACACCCAGCAGGTGAGATCGTGAGCAAAGCGACTTGGAGGCCATGGCACAGTGGTCTCGGGGGATATGTTGAGAGCGCACATGATGAACGGGTACATGCTGGTGAAGTCAAAGGCCAGCTCCAGATCCATCCCGTGTCCGGAGTAATGCAGGCCCACCGACCGAGGTTCGAGGCCACACCAACCCGCCTTTCCACTTCTCATCAGCTCTCTTTCTCAAACCCGATCTTGGGACCCCAACGCACTCGGCTACTCAAGTCCTTACCCGAGGGCCTGGCCTTGGCCCTCAGGTTATCCAGCACGTACTCCAGCTGGGGCATCTGAACTGAGTGGATGCTCTGCATGAACCCGCCAAACGTGTCCCCGCGTCCGTGTACCACCACGTCTATGTCCATCCTGTACAGGTCTATGACCACCATTTCGCAGCCAATCATCTTGAAGAGGCCCAGCCTAGCATTTTCTTTGTTGAATTTTTCGACGTGCAACGCCGCTACTCTGAGCTTGGACTCCGTGAGCCTGCATCGGGTCAACACCAAACCCACAGACGTGATCATATCCTTGTACATCTCCAGATAAAGCACCAACTCGAACTGGAAGTAAGAAGCCAGGTCTTCCGAGAGGCCTCTGGTCACGAAGAGCCCGTGCCATGCTCCCAGGGGCGTGGAGCACCGCTTCTGAATGGCAGCGTTTGTGTTTTTGGCGTACTTTGATTCTGCGTAGAAGTGCACCCGTTGCTCGATGACCCTCACGTCAAACTCCGTATTGTACACGTACAAGAGTTCCACCCCGTGGTGATAGAGGAGTTTGATGGTTTTCTCGACTAGCAATAGTTCACCTGAACATGGATAAAACTCGATCGTGAACGTATTGTCAACACCGGAGCCCTGGGCGAGCTCATGGTCGAGCTCGGGGCTAAGATTGTCATTCACCTTCAGTCTGTTATAGACCACCACCAGTTGTTTTCTATGACACCCGGATTCAGGCTTAGGCAGGTGCGAATTAAGGATCACAAGAGAAATGCATGTAATTTCATGCGTTTTGCCCGGGCATATCTCCAGTCAGAGTGGGGATGGACACCCAGCCCGCTTGTCTATGTAACTCCTTTTTGCCCTCATTCAGAATCTTCACCAATTTGCTGCGATACGCGGTCATTTCCGTGACCGCATGCTCCGTACAGTAACGGAACCTGTAGGTGAAATAGTCACAATTTAAGGACGGGTCCAGGCACACGTCCCTGGACGGAGCGTGCCGTAGTGTCAAAGAAGTACGGAGCGTGCGTAGTGTCAAAAGCCTCGCCTCAGCTTCTGACCTCTCGTGGTTGTACATGAGCTCACAGGGGGACAGGACGAAATACATTCAACCAAACATGATGTCTCAGCACAAGGCCGAAGTGTTGTCGTCTCGAGCCATGTAGTATCCGGCATGAGCGCAGAAATCCCCAAATGTCAGCGCTCCCTTTATGCTTTCCATGTATCCTTTGGCCAGGGCTATACTCCTGAGTGGAAATACTCTAGCATTTACTTTTCTCTTGACCTCGTCATGGAGAACGCTGATGTCCACAGGGTCTTGGACGAAGTGTCTGGACCATACCTTACACACTCGCCCCCAGCTCTCCTCTGTATTGACATCGCCCTGATCGCGTATCAGATCCAGGTCGTAGCCTACCACTGGCATGATGTTTACAACTTTGAAACTGTGGGAATGCAGACACACTTTGTGTGACTAGTATCGGAGCATAGTGTGTAAAGGGTAATCCTATAGGCTTAGACACGTGACAGAGTCACTTCTCTTTACTAGAGGGGAGACATAAGGGAATAACTCCATATATGGTAATAGACTAAATTCCTTTAGGTGGAAAAGTACTGGTATGGTAGGGTGGTGGCCAACAGCTATATACATTGCATAGTTTCCACCTATAGTTCAGATCTCTCTACAGGTTGCATGAGGGTTGATCTCCTGTATTGTTTAATAAAACCTGCACTCAGCTGAACCACTCCAACTGCCTTTGTGTACTTCCTCATCAAAGGACCTGATGAAAACCACAGGGGTACTCAACAAAACACACCGTGGTGTAGGTACTGTTGACATCGTGAGCGTGCAGCACCAGATCCCTACACAGGAGGGCCTCTTCACTCGTGAAACATCACGGATTTGATCATAACCCCGATCAAACCTTTATCCAGACACTGCACGGCTCTGCGCTTGGGATATATGTTGGGGAACAGGTTTACAAATGGCGTGGGGTTTATCCATCGATCTTAGTTTCTCTGGAGGTGAGATGAGGTCTTAGGGAAAAAGATTCGACTGGTTTGCTTAGATGAACCTAAGATGAAACTTACAGCTCTTTGTGATACAGTGGAGCGTGAGCCTCTCAGAGCCTCTCACATTAGCTTCCTTTGCTGTGGTATATGGTGACATCCGCCTACTGCGCACTGCTCAAGCCATCCGACCACCATTCATATCATCCGACCGCCATTCAGATCATCCACCACCTTTCAGATCATCCGACTAGCATTCAGATCATCCAACCACCATCCAGATCATCCAATCAGCACTTGTTCTAACCTTTGATCAATACAGTGAAGAACGCACTGAATCACAGCAGTGAGATCTGAGCAACACTGGGGACTAGGAGCAGTTCTTGCTCTTAGCTCGCACAGGATACACCATCAATCTGTCCTTGCTGGGCATGCGGACAATTGCAAACAACACAAAACCCACATACATGGAGATTCCCAAACCACCCTTCAGAGAGCGTGACACTTCGGTGGTGGAAAGGGTCGTGTTACCCGATAAGAGAAGGGCTTTATTTCTCGCAGTGAAAAAGGAGGCTTTGTGTGATAGCATGTTAGATGAACTGTCGTTCGGTGCCTTGAAGCCTCAGGAGAGATCGGTGTTTCAACTTCTTCTTTACCTGACGTACTGTTGCAAAGGACAGCTTTTCCAGGTTACTCTGGAAAACCCTAATTTTACAAGCATGTCTCCCCCTGTCAGAGAAGATTTTGCTCAAGGACGCCTTTTCTGTTTTGTGTTGGACATGGATAAGGAGAGCAAATTCTCAGGCGATGCAGTACCTTCGGTTTCTGGCGCAAGCACCAAGTCCTCTACGCACAATGACAAGGAAGACGAGTACGTATTGGGAAGTCAGGTAATGAGGATCATCGACGCAGACGTGAACATGAGCGTGTCCAGAGCAGGGCAGACATGGCGCAAGACGGGTCATCTTGCGGAACGGAACGAGACGAAGAGCTTCAGATGGAAGTGTACAACGCATTCATGCGACTTCAGTTGGTCAGACATAAAGCTGTATCTCTAAACAATGCAATTATATCGATGTGAGACAGTAAGGGTGAACTGAACGCCGTGATTGAGTGGTTGGACAGGTGAGCCCAACTATCTCTAGTCGGTACCGCTTGACCTCCCGCACAAGCTCAGGCTCCTTCCCCCCCAGTGAGGTGACATTCCATGTCCCTAGAGCCAGTTTCAGCATCCAGGGATCGGGTTGCCGAGGTCCCCGTCCTCGACCACTGCCCGATCCACTATGCACCGGCCCCTTATGGATCCTCCTGCGGGTGGTGGGTCCACAGAAGGGCGGTCCCACGTCGCTCTTTCGGGCTTTGCCCAGCTGGAACCCATGGGGGGAGACCCAGCCACCAGGCGCTCACCAATGGGCCCCAACCCCAGAACATCCAACACATTCAAAAACCTCCTGGACACTAGCGTGCTAGAGCGCGACGTAGTCAGCAGAGACCCCAACAGCGGCAAGGTGGACATGATCAAGTATAAGGCCAGGCACAACTGTGCCTTCGTGTGGAACACCAACATGCTGGGGTTCGTGAGTGGGCCGATCGGTGCCTGATCATGGAATCCAAGTTCCCCACCCGCGTGCACTGGACGCGTAGCTCCAAACAGCTCCAGGACACTGTGGAGAAGCGGAAAATGGACAGGGTGATCGCGGTGTGCCTGTACACGCAAAACCTGGTGTAGTCAGCAATGATGATAGCCGAGTCCAAGATCATGCAGTTCGATGAGAGGTTTGATGAGAGGCCTGTACGCCAGTCACATCGTGTGCACGGCAACGCGTGTCTTTCTGCATAAACCAGGTGGTGTTCGCCGAAGCCATGAAACTGGCATGTCATTTTGTTTTCGATGGGTGCCACTGTGGACCGAGGTGCCGGACGAGAAGGATTTCCCCGACCTGGCGAGCTTCATGGAGCAATTGACTGAAAGCCCTGGACAAACTGTCGTTTGGCCAGATCTGCCTGGAGACAAACGCCATGTACAAGCTGACAAGCCACCTGTCTAGGGTACGTCCTCACTCAGATCCACGAGCAAGGCCTCAAGACCACTCTGAAAGACAGTAACCTGTGCGTCTCGGGTATGGAGGCCATGTGTTTCTCGGAGAGAGAATTTAACCCTCTGGGGTCTGAGGGGGTTTTTGGGGCCTGGACAAATTTTGACATGTCCTGACATTTGTGCTTTTTTCAGTGTCTTTTAAACATATTAATGTCTAAAGTCTAATAACACTGTAATCAGCACAAAATTGGCTACAATAATATGTGAGCAGCAAGTTTATACATGATTGTGTTTTTGAGAAAAAAGTGTTTATGCATGGTTAGTGAAAAACTACAATTTTTTACTCACTGAAATAAGACCATAAAACACAAACTGAACATTGGTTCACAAGACTTTGGAGACCAGCATGTTGTAGGCTAAAGTGTTTACTTCAGAGTGCTGTGAATGTCATCTTGTTCACACATTCACAGTAAACAATACACTGATTTAAATTTTCTAAGACACTTTTTGTCCAGAAAGGCCATATGCAAGAGGGTGTGTCTGAGGATGAATAGTCGTGATTTACCTGAGAACACAAAAGACGCACTGAACGACCAGACAAAGACGCGCATAATGAGCCTTTCAGTCAATGTAGATGGGATGGATTAGTGCAGCACAATACAACACAATGAGGAGCCTAACGATCAGTGTTTTTACTCTGAGGACAAGCTAAAGTATTTGTCTCTGTGTGGAATGTAAGGAGCGCCTTGAATTGTTTCACTCAAAAGAAAACATTTCAAGCTTTCTAGCCATATAATTCTTATTCTTATGAGGCAAGTATTCGCTGAGATTCTGATTGTTTTATTTTTTTTTTACCAAACCCGTCACTGCATTTTCATCACCTGGCGAAACACGTATTTCGTTTTTTCATTATCACTACATGTATTAATGTTAAGAACATTGCTAATGAATGAAAAGTAAAGAAAACTACACACCAGGTTTAGACAATGACTTGCTCTCGCGCAGGCTGCTTGGAGGCACACTCGTACCTACTGATGTCACTATGACACGGGACTAAAATGGCGTCTACGAGATTTTAAAAAAGGAGTAGCAGAAATTATTTTAATGGTTTATATGTTTTTTAATGCAAATTAGTAGGAGAAATTATTTTAATGGTTTATAATTCCAACAGCAAGGTCACTCCCCTTTCGGCCTATACGTTACACACACCCACAGCCATAACGAACTTCTTATCTTTAAAAAACACCCCCATCCATTACTGTTGCTGCTGCAACGTTATAGAAAACACCCTTCAGCCCTCCCTAATCTTTTTTATTTTAAAATAAAACATTTTAAACTACACCCATTATTATTATGGGTGGCAACTTTTATTTATTAAGGGAGCCATCATTTATTAGGGGTAACACCCTTTATTAGGCGGAGGCTAGATTTAATAAGGGAAACACCCTTTATTATGGGAGGGGCCCTTAATTATTAACTTCATATCAAATTATAGATCTTATCAGCAAAATGAACCACCTTATTACTACTAAGAACTTCACCTGTGTCCCCCCGAGTTGGTTTATTTGAAGAGATCAGTCAGTAGCCTACTGAAGATTCTATACTTTTATTGTTTCCACAGCAAAACAGATTACATGAACAAATACAGTCAGATATATCTGGAGTTCTGAGACACTATTTCTAATGCATGTAACCACAGAACTGAAAACAAGGAAACAAACAGTGGTTATATAGTCTGATTACGCCCTTCTTAACTGTAACCCTTGCTGCTCAGTTCGTTCCCATATATTGGCTTTACATCAGTGTATGCTCAATAATATTTCACCTCCTATATATGGTCTCTACACCAGTATATGCTTAGTAATATTTCACTTCCCATACATGGTCTTTACACCAGTGATTACAATAATTCAATCTTTTATTTTTGACCCCTCACAAGTAGAATTTCTCAAAAACAGGTATAATTTGCACTATAAGGCATAAAGAAAGGTGGAGTAAGAGCAGGAATAGGTAGCATCAAATAATGCAAAGACATTGTTTACTGGCTGAAGGGCAGGTGGAAGTTTTACATTGTTATTTTTTTTTAGAGTAGTTTGTAAAACCATATGTTGTAAACACTATGTTTACTAATCTACCATCCCTCATGCTGACGTATGCACATTAGCATGCGTCAGTACAGCTGCGTATCTAAATAAACTTTTAGGTAACACTACTTTTCATCTTTACACAATTTACTCTTTTTTTTCTTGTTTTTGTTGTTACCCATGAGTCTTTTCATTTCTAAGGTACACTGTTCTGCATGTCTTTAAATATCTGCTCATCAAGATGTTCAACTGTAACTGTAGCTTGTAAAGGCAGAGGTTTCTGTGCTACTGATTTAGCAACTTCGTCAGCTTTACAGTCACCAAAAAAAATCATGTCTATTCCTCACATTTGTGTCGCACAATTAGCAACCTCTTTACGTAGCTGCACAGCATCTAACAGCTGGAAAATAAAGTCTTTGTGTGTGATGTGCTTACCAAATGATGTAATCATTACTCTGTTCTTCCACTGCTGAGCAAACACATGTACAGTTGAAAATCCATAATTGCTGTCAGTGTAGATATTAACTACTTCTCCTTTTCCTAATATAGAAGTTTCTGTTAAGGTAATAAGTCTTACTGCCTGCAATGATGAATGAGTTGGTAGTGATTCAGCTTTAAAAATATCTTAAAGGGTTACAACAGTATATCCAGTAGAATTAGATCAGTCTGAGTTTTTTTTTTTTTACAAGATCCATCTACAAACATTGTCATTTCAGCATCTTTATAAGGTGTGTCAGATTGGTCAACCCTGGGCAACACTCTATTCTCAGTTTCAGCAATACAATCGTGGCCCACCATCCTCAGCTATAGGCATTAATGTAGCAGGATTAAAAGTTGTACATCGTTCAATTGTGAGATGTGGCTGTGAAAGCAATGCAGTCATGCAGCATAAGCTATCAGGACAGAGACTGCATGTGGAACCTTTAGTGTCAGAGGATGGTGTTTGCTGAAGCTTGGACTGCCATGTAGGCTGCAATAACAGCTTGAATACATACAGGCATTGGTCTTGCTATTGGATCCAATTGGGCAGAATACTAAGCAATAGGCCTGTTTTGTCCCCATAAGGCTGAGTCAGCACTGAAGTCATGTGACCATTTTTACAATCTACAGTTTGCATAAAACATTTTTCATAGTTAGGCAGTCCTAAAACAGAGGTGCTGGTCAGGGTCTTTTTAAGATCATTAAAGGCTTTTTCTGCAATTTCAGTCATTTTATTTTATCATAAGTTGCCATAGGTATGTCATAAATCATTTTCAACAATGGACTAGACAACTCTGAATAGTTTGGTATCCCTGCTCTGCAGAAGTTTGTCATACCTAAGAAAACATCATCTGTCTTTTAGTTTTGGTACTTTAAGTATAGCTTCTTTGCTGTCTGAGTGGTTGTGACCTAGGTAACTGTAGTTTGCTCTTACTCACTCTGTGTCCCTGTTCTGCTAGAAACTTAAGCAGAGCTATGGTGTTTGTTTTACATTGTTCTTGTGTTTCAGAGCATATCAAAATTTCATTTACATACAAATACGTATTTGACTTCTTGCAGGAGGTGAAAACTTAGCTAAGTTAGCAGACATTACTTGGGAAAAGATGGTAGGAGACTCACAATGACCCTGTGGAATCCACATCCAAGTCCATTTTTTGCCCAAAAACTCAAATGCAATCTAAAATTGTCATTGTTTGTCAACTTCAATAGAGAAAAATGCATTTGCCACATCAAGGACTATAAAGCACTTTGAGCTGGGCTTGACGTCATTCAGCAGGGTGCTTGACGTCATTCAGCAGGGTGTGTGGGTCTGGTACCAGTGGAGCTCTAGGTATCTCTGATAATGCCTGCTTTTAGTAATGTGTCAAATACTGGTTTAATTCTTTCAGCAGCTTCAGGTTTTAGTGGATATTGTCTTTGAAAGGGCCTGAAGGTACCTTTTGGTGTTATTTTAACTGGTTCTACTCCTTTGATTTTCCCTACATCTGCTGCTCCTGTAGACCATAAATATGAGGGAATTTCCTTTAATTGATCTTCTTCCTCTGTTGTTAGAGTGAACACTTCTACTCATTCTTTTACACTTAGATGTTTAGCTTTTGTTGTGATTGTACACCAGTTCAATTTTTTGCTATATGTGTCTACAGTGCGGTTGTAGAAAGCATGAGGGTCACCTGGAACTGGCTCCCAGGCGGTCCCCACCTCTTCAGCCCTGGTTACAAATGCTCCTAAATCTTTCCACTCAGATGTTGAAATGTGTGGGCTCACCCACAATTTGAACAGTTTCTCTTCCTCAGGTTGTAGTCTGCATGCGGCTCCTACATCTTTTTTGCATTTGTATTTTGTATTTTGCATCTGACCTTTTTATGCTGTCTGGTCATGCAGAGTAGCCTGCTCCTCCCTCCTGGTGCTCAGGGCGTCTTTCTCTGTGGGCAGCTCTTAGCCCAGTTTCCTGCTTTTCCACAGACGTAGCAGTAGTCATGATTAACTATCTGCCGTCTGCCAGGTCTCCGGCCACGACCTCGTCCCCGCCCCCTGCCCCGGCCATCAAGCCATAGCTTTTCCCATATCTCGATCTTATACAGCAACTACAGCACACCTACATACATATACACTAGCTCTCCTCAATAGATCCGTTGCAGTTCACTGCGAATGCTACAGCAACAGTAACATTAGCAGTACGTTCATCCACTGGAGCATAGGAGTCTATCTGATACCATTCGATACCATTCACACTACAAAACCACGAGGCTCGAGGATATACACCGGAGATGTACGATCCAACTCCATCTCAAGTGCTTGCAGAGCATGGGATTGGAAATGTACCGCTCGCCGTTCAGGGGCATGAGCTTCATCGACTTCATCCGTATGCCTGGCAAAACGCACGGTGCTCTGTTCTCTATACGATACCTGGAGCTGCAAGATAGCGAAATTATGCAAAAGCACATTCGACTTGCATAGTGGCACGTCCACACGGGACCCCGCGGGCATGGAAAACCATGAGGGAGGCCGAGTTTGGCGAGGTCAGAGGGCCAAGTTCAGTGAGAGAACCTTTGAATGGACTCGGTGTGCCACGATGGGCACCCTTGTCCAGGGACAGCACCACAAATCCAGACAGCAACTTTTTCTCTGCTGAGTCGAAGTGACGTGCCCCAAGCCCATATCCTTACGCAACAGCGGAGTCAGCCAACCCACCCCTGATACACTGCACAGAAATACCAGACAACATAAATCCCATGGATGAATGCACTCAGATCTACTGTTCCCATCTGCCGGGCACATGCAATAAGAGTGTGTTATTCATGTGAAAAGGAAGAAAGTGACTGTGTTTGTTACACTTATGTAATAAAAGAGCAATAACAACAAGCACATGTGTGAAAGTTTTTATTGCTGTTTATTTAACCCTCGGGGGTCGACGCCCACGCCGGCACGTTTTGACGCATCTTTTTCTGATAAGGCCGAAACAAACTTAAATTACTCCGTCAATTCTGATCGTACAGATAAAAGAAGTATATCATTCAAATCTGTAAAGGGTGTAGTTCTAGTGGTATACCATCATAATAAAAACAAAACGTTCTCTGGGGTACCTCAAAGACTGCCTGTTACCAAGCCGCTAAGTGTTCAGATTGCCGGCCAGCTGTTGGCCCATGAGTTCGTTGTCTCACCCCAGGTCCCGGTTAATCTCATGGGCAGAGACCTTCTTACTCGTATTGGGGCCTCTATACTCTGTGGGCCAGAGGGCCTGCAAGTCTCTTTCCCAAATGGGGAAAAGGTGGATTGTTCCCCCAGCACCACATCCCTTGGGGGTCAATGGATAATTCAACCACTTCCAGGGCAACATGAAACAACAGACATTTACTGGGGAATACTGGAACCTGAAGCTCCCACCTTCAAGGGCATTGTGAGCACATACATGGAGTGGAAACCGTGGATCTCTCTCTTGGAGCCATACACCAACCCCCCTGACCCTCCCCATGTAACGTTGTTCTGTGACAGAAACTCCTGTGATTGGTATCAGGAAGAATTTCTAAATCATTTGGAAGCGCGGTCATGGACAGTGGAGTGCTCTGACCTCTTTGTGGGTCCTGAGGGAGTGGCTGCGGGCGTCAAACTCACTCCTGAGCAGATGATCTGGTATGAGATGGCAGATGAGGCCATTCCACATGTTTCCTTAGCCCTACATCCTGGGCACCAAGTTAAAGAATTAGGTCCTATGGTAAAGAAAGCCCTTGCACTCACTGATTGGGCTTCAACCCAATTGCCCGCAGTCCGCTTTTCTCCCTCTTCCAAAATGTACAGAATTACTTGTTCGACAACTGATTCGTCCATCCTTGAACATTGTCAGCTGTCAAGAGATCATGGCAGAGAAAAAACTGACCATGATCTGGCAGAGCACCTCCTACAACAACTCCCAGACAGTCTCTGGTCCCGGGGCTCCACGGACGTGGGCATCTGTAAGTCCCGCCCTCCCATTTCTTTCAACGTTTCCGCTGAGGGGCCAATATGGCAGGCTCAATATCCCCATAAGCCCCAAGCAGAGGTGGGAATTTCTGAAACTATACAGGGCCTCCTGAAATCCGGCGTCCTTGAACCATCCACCTCAGCCTGGAACACTCCCATCCTCCCAGTTGAGAAACCTGGAACGGGTAAATATCCTATGGTTCATGATCTTAGGAAAATAAACTCGATCACAGTCACTCCTACTTTACCTGTTCCTAATCCCTACACTGCACTGACCAATCTTATTCCAGAACAGAGATGGTTCACTTGTATTGACCTAGTGAATGCCTTCTTCTGCCTCCCTCTTCATCCAGACTGCAGGGACATTTTTTCATTCACCTTTCAGGGCCAACAGTTGAGGTATACCCGGGTGCCACAGGGCTTCGTCCTCTCACCGGGTCTCTTTAATCAAGTCCTGAAAAATATGTTGGCTGGCTGCCCCTTGCCACCTAGTACTACTGTCATCCAGTATGTGGATGATATCTTGATTGCATTGTGCACTGACACAGATTGCCTTGCAGCAACGCTTTCAGTGCTACAGAGGTTGGCAGAAAAGGGCTTTAAAGTCAGTGAATCTAAGCTCCAAGTTGCCAGGAAACATGTTTCCTTCCTAGGTTGCATGATCTCAGCCAAAGGTGCTGGACTCTCACCATCCCATCGGTCCACAATCCTGCATCATCCCAAACCACAAACTGTGAAGGATATGCTGTCCTTCTTAGGTCTAACAGGCTTCAGCAGAAACTATATCCCCAACTACACTCAAGTTACTCAGCCTCTTCGCAAACTGGTCAATGATCAAGGCATGAGAAACCTTGCAGCTAGACTTCAATGGGACACAGCCACAGAGATGGCCTTCATTTCCCTGAAAATGACCCTAGCACAGGCAGCAGACTTAGCTCTCCCTGACTACACAGCACCATTCTTCCTGGAAAGGGGGAGGTAGAAGGGTACTTATGTACGTAAGTGTGATGCTTGACAACATGGAAAAGAGACATCCAGGATGCACACAACATGCAGCTGGTGTAGCAAAGCTCATACAAAAAACAGCACACATGGTCATGGGGCACCCACTACAGGTTCTCACAAATCACAGTGTAGTGGCGTAGCATCAGGTCTCCATCACGCACATGACACGGGAGCTGTAACAGTGGTACTGTGTAGCAAAAACCCAATGGAAACACTTAGAAACGCACTGGAGAAAGACAGGCATTTCGTCTCCTCAGTACAAGTCACAGACCTCGATCGAGACAGAGCCCTTCCCTCACAGCATTGCAGTATGCTTATGATGGAAGTGCCCAATGACAACATCTTGCTTCATGGTAAAATGAGCCATATATATGTGTATATATATATATATATATATATATATATATATATGTCACAGCAATTCATATACTATTGTCACTTTACTAGGAACTGTCGGGTTAAATAATAGATTTACAATTTCTTTTTTTGTCGTTTCCACAGCTCCGAGGAACGATGTGGGAAATTTCACGTGCATCTACTGTTGCACAAATCCCAACAAGGTTCAACTTTACGTGCTACATGTGCAAGGAGCGCAAATGCTGGGTTTCCACATAACCAGATTGTATGTCCATGCTACCAGTGCATGTGTGTAATGAGCCGATCACGAGCATCAAAAGACTATGCTGCGTAATAGCGTACGCTCCACAGATACCTCACCGGTTTATAAATTTGTGTACATATAGTTTTGCTGTGTGCTGAGCAGGAGGAAACAATACACAGAATACAAGTGATGTGGTTACAGATGATTTTATTATCATGCATGTATTATTTTGTTCTGTAAAGCAGTTCTGGTAGATTTTGTGGTTTGCAACATGCGTGCTTGTATGTTTGGCTTATGCCGTAGTTCAAATAAAAGACAAATATGTACCAACAAATACCACACTATCTGCCCATGCTGCGTTTTGCAAGTCTCTAAAGTAACGTCCGATGCCTTGATTACATCTATCTTACTCGTTACATTTGTGTGCTCAGGTCCCTCACAACCCCCATCTCTTTCCCCATAGTCCCCGTCACCTTCACTCTTCTGTGCTATATAACAGTGCTTCAGAAACATTGATAGTTTTGTTAGGTTGTAGGCGTACAACGGCTCATCTGTCGGAATTCCTGTGTTGCAGAGGCGAGCTGCAGCTATCCGCGTCCATAAAAAGCTCATCCTCTTCCCCGTAGCTGTCTTCAGGCACGCTCTTTTTGACACAATAATGCAAAAGCATCCGTTGGATTCTAGCAATAGACGAAACCATCAGGGCCAAGATAGCCTGAACGTTCACGGCGTCACTCTCACCATCATCGAATCCAATGAAATCGCATATCAAGCGCAATGTACGAAGCTGTACTATACGAGCTGCTGTGCTGTCCCTTTCGTCAACGAGCTCCTTTTCACGTCTGTTCATCTCCTCTACAATCCTTTCCAGTTCTGTCTTTTCTCTGCTGAACTGCAACGCCCACGACCTCTGCTGGTTCTCCATTTCCCTGCTATTTTGTAGTGCCACCGTACAACAATCGAGTCCCTCTTGCGCGCATTCCAGTCGAACCGCTTGAAGCTCAGCATTCTTGTTATCCAACTCATTTCGTAACAGATTATTCTTCTGTAACAATTCCTTTTTGGCGACCGTGGCTAGCTGATTCCTTAGATCATCGACTTCTTTGTTGGTTGAGCAGCGTAGGGTCTCTAGGTGTGACACTCGTCTCGTTTGCTCATCGCACAGCTTCTTGTTGACGAGCCGGGTTTCCGAGTCACGTTGTTTCAATGCCTCATCCAGAGCCATCTTAGCTTCGGCTTCGCTACGCAATTTGTTATTGTTATTAGACAAAGGGTCTAAAGTGTGTCGAACGGTATGAATATTATGTGACTTGTGGGGGTATAAGATGTATACATTGTTATAAGGTGTATAAGTATAATATCTGTTATAACATAGGAATATAGACGTATGTATGGTATTAAATATAATACTGAGTGAAGAGGTAAGTAAAGATATTTATGAGAGGCACGTGGCGAAAGAAGAGGTAATTACAAAAGGGAAGTGTCTCTGAGAGGGACATGATTTGAAATGAATCCTGTGAATAGTTTTGGCTGCACATTATTGATTCTGCACATTATTGATAGACCATGTCTATCTGCGACACTGCACACGTCCTCCTCGCTAATCGAAGGATCCACTCGATAATCGAAGCTGCACCATTGACAGGTACGATCCCACTTGCAGTCAAGATGAGCAATTCCTCCCAAGACGTCCACACACAGCTCTCTGGAGAGCGAGCGAGTGAGTGAGCGAGTATGAGTGAGCTTTGATTGACTGTAACAGTTTTATTTTTTCACAATTTCTTAAGCATTAAAATAACACCACAAGCAAGCGCACAAGTCGCTGCGTGAACATAAGCACTCAGACCAAGAATGTATACAGAAGCACACAAATACAAACAAATACAAATGCAGTGTAACTCTCCGTCGAAGGCCAGTTACACCTCTAAAATAACCCTTTGATGTGAGGTCGTGCCCAAAATGGCTGCATCATGCTCCAATGTAACTAAACTCGGTCGATCGCGGCTGAGCCCCATCTCCTCCAAAGCGATAACAGTGTGAACTGGAGAGCTCAAACTTTCATCAGGTTGTGTGTTTGATTGGCGGAGTATTTAACTCGGATTGTGGTAGATCCTACCAGTTCTCGACGGGGGGCTGGGTGAACTGGGTTGAAAGACCCGGGGGAGCTGAGGAAACCCCCGAAAAAGAAATTAATAAAAAGACCTGAGCCGTGTACGATCGGCAGGCCACAGTTGAATAATTCCTCAGCCGAGGAAGGGAGGGAAACTGTGAATGCGTCTGAGCCGTGTTCGATCGGCAGACGCAGTGTGAGTGTAAATCTCAGCCATGTACGATCGGGAGATATTCGTATGAATGTGAGATTGTGTGAAAGGCAAGTAATATTGCATTATTCGATGTAGTTATTGTTATTAGACAAAGGGTCTAAAGTGTGTCGAACGGTATGAATATTATGTGACTTATAAGATGTATACATTGTTATAAGGTGTATAAGTATAATATCTGTTATAACATAGAAATATAAACGTATGCATGGTATTAAATATAATACTGAGTGAAGAGGTAAGTAAAGATATTTATGAGAGGCACGTGGCGAAACAAGAGGTAAGTACAAAAGGGAAGTGTCTCTGAGAGGGACCCTGATACACTGAGCAGAGAAGCAGGAAGTAGAGGTGAAGTGATTCAGAGGTTGCTCCTCCCACTATTTGGCTCCCTCTAGTGGCGCCGAGCAGAACTGCAGGAGAAGTTGCTGACAACCACAGGAGGCGGGAGGTACTGCAGCAGGAATTGGAAAATTGCTCCATCTGGTGGAGGAAATACCGAATTATAACTAAATACAAACAAATAACGAAAAGGTCAAAATGGACGGAGAATTTGATCGTGAGATGAATGATGACAGATGGGGCCCATCAGAAAAATGGGTCGATCTGGGGATTCAAGTTGAATCTATTTTAAAGGCAGCTTAAAGTATTCCCTCTACCGCTTGATGTAGTTATGACAGTGCAACGAAACACGTCGCAGCTCGTTCTGCGGAGGTAGTTATCGTTCATTGAACGTGACTGAAGGCATATAGGCCAACGAGAGTCGCGTTTGCTGTTTAAATCAATTTGTTCCTTTCACATGTTTTGAGTGTAAATGAGTTGAAATGAATCCTGTGAATAGTTTTGGCTGCACATTATTGATTTTAGAAAATGCATTATACTATTATCACGATGATTTTTGAATTTAAAACAAGTAGCTTTGCTGCAGGGTTGCAGAGAATTCAAAATTGCTTGTGTGATCAGAGCGGGGAGTGGCACCTGTCTAAGCCGAGCATAGTGCGGTAGGACATTGCACGGTTTGCTGAGTGTCCCCATACAGTTTTCGCTGGAGCCCCAGCAGTTTTCATTCATTACTGGGTTAACAGGGGCAGAAAGGTCCTCCTCCTGACCAGGATGACTGAATTTGATAGTATGCCGTGCCCGACAAATGAAAATCTATATCCAAAATTAATATCAACTTAAAGTATTCCCTCTACCGCTTCATGTAGTTCCGACTGTGCAACGAAACACGTCGCAGCTCGTTCTGCGCAAGTAGTTATCGTTCATTGAACGTGACTGAAGGCATATAGACCAACGAGAGTCGCGTTTGCTGTTTAAATCAATTTGTTCCTTTCACGTTTTGAGTGTAAATGAGTTGAAATGAATCCTGTGAATCGTTTTGGCTGCACATTATTGATTTTAGAAATTGCATTGCATGCTGGGTGTCCCCATACAGTTTTCGCTGCTGCCCCAGCAGTTTTCATTCATTACTGGGTTAACAGGGGCAGAAAGGTCCTCCTCCTGACCAGGATGACTGAATTTAATAGTATGCCGTGCCCGACAAATGAAAATCTATATCCAAAATGAATATCAACTTCAAGTATTCCCTCTACTGCTTGATGTAGTTATGACAGTGCAACGAAACACGTCGCAGCTCGTTCTGCGGAGGTAGTTATCGTTCATTGAACGTGACTGAAGGCATATAGGCCAACGGGAGTCGCGTTTGCTGTTTAAATCAATTTTTTCCTTTCACATGTTTTGAGTGTAAATGAGTTGAAATGAATCCTGTGAATAGTTTTGGCTGCACATTATTGATTTTAGAAAATGCATTATACTATTATCACGATGATTTTTGAATTTAAAACAAGTAGCTTTGCTGCAGGGTTGCAGAGAATTCAAAATTGCTTGTGTGATCAGAGCGGGGAGTGGCACCTGTCTAAGCCGACCATAGTGCGGTAGGACATTGCACGGTTTGCTGAGTGTCCCCATACAGTTTTCGCTGGAGCCCCAGCAGTTTTCATTCATTACTGGGTTAACAGGGGCAGAAAGGTCCTCCTCCTGACCAGGATGACTGAATTTGATAGTATGCCGTGCCCGACAAATGAAAATCTATATCCAAAATGAATATCAACTTCAAGTATTCCCTCTACTGCTTGATGTAGTTATGACAGTGCAACGAAACACGTCGCAGCTCGTTCTGCGGAGGTAGTTATCGTTCATTGAACGTGACTGAAGGCATATAGGCCAACGAGAGTCGCGTTTGCTGTTTAAATCAATTTGTTCCTTTCACGTTTTGAGTGTAAATGAGTTGAAATGAATCCTGTGAATAGTTTTGGCTGCACATTGTTGATTTTAGAAATTGCATTATACCATTATCACGATGATTTTTGAATTTAAAACAAGTAGCTTTGCTGCAGGGTTGCAGAGAATTCAAAATTGCTTGTGTGATCAGAGCGGGGAGTGGCACCTGTCTAAGCCGACCATAGTGCGGTAGGACATTGCACGGTTTGCTGGGTGTCCCCATACAGTTTTCGCTGCTGCCCCAGCAGTTTTCATTCATTACTGGGTTAACAGGGGCAGAAAGGTCCTCCTCCTGACCAGGATGACTGAATTTAACAGTATGCCGTGCCCGACAAATGAAAATCTATATCCAAAATGAATATCAACTTCAAGTATTCCCTCTACTGCCTGATGTAGTTATGACAGTGCAACGAAACACGTCGCAGCTTGTTCTGCGGAGGTAGTTATCGTTCATTGAACGTGACTGAAGGCATATAGGCCAACGAGAGTCGCGTTTGCTGTTTAAATCAATTTGTTCCTTTCACGTTTTGAGTGTAAATGAGTTGAAATGAATCCTGTGAATCGTTTTGGCTGCACATTATTGATTTTAGAAAATGCATTATACTATTATCACGATGATTTTTGAATTTAAAACAAGTAGCTTTGCTGCAGGGTTGCAGAGAATTCAAAATTGCTTGTGTGATCAGAGCGGGGAGTGGCACCTGTCTAAGCCGACCATAGTGCGGTAGGACATTGCACGGTTTGCTGGGTGTCCCCATACAGTTTTCGCTGCTGCCCCAGCAGTTTTCATTCATTACTGGGTTAACAGGGGCAGAAAGGTCCTCCTCCTGACCAGGATGACTGAATTTAACAGTATGCCGTGCCCGACAAATGAAAATCTATATCCAAAATGAATATCAACTTCAAGTATTCCCTCTACTGCTGATGTAGTTATGACAGTGCAACGAAACACGTCGCAGCTCGTTCTGCGGAGGTAGTTATCGTTCATTGAACGTGACTGAAGGCATATAGGCCAACGGGAGTCGCGTTTGCTGTTTAAATCAATTTTTTCCTTTCACATGTTTTGAGTGTAAATGAGTTGAAATGAATCCTGTGAATCGTTTTGGCTGCACATTGTTGATTTTAGAAATTGCATTATACTATTATCACGATGATTTTTGAATTTAAAACAAGTAGCTTTGCTGCAGGGTTGCAGAGAATTCAAAATTGCTTGTGTGATCAGAGCGGGGAGTGGCACCTGTCTAAGCCGACCATAGTGCGGTAGGACATTGCACGGTTTGCTGGGTGTCCCCATAAAGTTTTCGCTGCTGCCCCAGTAGTTTTCATTCATTACTGGGTTAACAGGGGCAGAAAGGTCCTCCTCCTGACCAGGATGACTGAATTTAACAGTATGCCGTGCCCGACAAATGAAAATCTATATCCAAAATGAATATCAACTTCAAGTATTCCCTCTACCGCTTCATGTAGTTCCGACTGTGCAACGAAACACGTCGCAGCTCGTTCTGCGCAAGTAGTTATCGTTCATTGAACGTGACAGAAGGCATATAGGCCAACGAGAGTCGCGTTTGCTGTTTAAATCAATTTGTTCCTTTCACGTTTTGAGTGTAAATGAGTTGAAATGAATCCTGTGAATCGTTTTGGCTGCACATTATTGATTTTAGAAATTGCATTGCATGCTGGGTGTCCCCATACAGTTTTCGCTGCTGCCCCAGCAGTTTTCATTCATTACTGGGTTAACAGGGGCAGAAAGGTCCTCCTCCTGACCAGGATGACTGAATTTGATAGTATGCCGTGCCCGACAAATGAAAATCTATATCCAAAATGAATATCAACTTCAAGTATTCCCTCTACTGCTTGATGTAGTTATGACAGTGCAACGAAACACGTCGCAGCTCGTTCTGCGGAGGTAGTTATCGTTCATTGAACGTGACTGAAGGCATATAGGCCAACGGGAGTCGCGTTTGCTGTTTAAATCAATTTTTTCCTTTCACATGTTTTGAGTGTAAATGAGTTGAAATGAATCCTGTGAATCGTTTTGGCTGCACATTGTTGATTTTAGAAATTGCATTATACCATTATCACGATGATTTTTGAATTTAAAACAAGTAGCTTTGCTGCAGGGTTGCAGAGAATTCAAAATTGCTTGTGTGATCAGAGCGGGGAGTGGCACCTGTCTAAGCCGACCATAGTGCGGTAGGACATTGCACGGTTTGCTGAGTGTCCCCATACAGTTTTCGCTGGAGCCCCAGCAGTTTTCATTCATTACTGGGTTAACAGGGGCAGAAAGGTCCTCCTCCTGACCAGGATGACTGAATTTGATAGTATGCCGTGCCCGACAAATGAAAATCTATATCCAAAATGAATATCAACTTCAAGTATTCCCTCTACTACCGCTTCATGTAGTTCCGACTGTGCAACGAAACACGTCGCAGCTCGTTCTGCGGAGGTAGTTATCGTTCATTGAACGTGACTGAAGGCATATAGGCCAACGAGAGTCGCGTTTGCTGTTTAAATCAATTTGTTCCTTTCACGTTTTGAGTGTAAATGAGTTGAAATGAATCCTGTGAATAGTTTTGGCTGCACATTATTGATTTTAGAAATTGCATTGCATGCTGGGTGTCCCCATACAGTTTTCGCTGCTGCCCCAGCAGTTTTCATTCATTACTGGGTTAACAGGGGCAGAAAGGTCCTCCTCCTGACCAGGATGACTGAATTTGATAGTATGCCGTGCCCGACAAATGAAAATCTATATCCAAAATGAATATCAACTTCAAGTATTCCCTCTACTGCTTGATGTAGTTATGACAGTGCAACGAAACACGTCGCAGCTCGTTCTGCGGAGGTAGTTATCGTTCATTGAACGTGACTGAAGGCATATAGGCCAACGGGAGTCGCGTTTGCTGTTTAAATCAATTTTTTCCTTTCACATGTTTTGAGTGTAAATGAGTTGAAATGAATCCTGTGAATCGTTTTGGCTGCACATTGTTGATTTTAGAAATGCATTATACTATTATCACGATGATTTTTGAATTTAAAACAAGTAGCTTTGCTGCAGGGTTGCAGAGAATTCAAAATTGCTTGTGTGATCAGAGCGGGGAGTGGCACCTGTCTAAGCCGACCATAGTGCGGTAGGACATTGCACGGTTTGCTGGGTGTCCCCATACAGTTTTCGCTGCTGCCCCAGCAGTTTTCATTCATTACTGGGTTAACAGGGGCAGAAAGGTCCTCCTCCTGACCAGGATGACTGAATTTAACAGTATGCCGTGCCCGACAAATGAAAATCTATATCCAAAATGAATATCAACTTCAAGTATTCCCTCTACTGCCTGATGTAGTTATGACAGTGCAACGAAACACGTCGCAGCTTGTTCTGCGGAGGTAGTTATCGTTCATTGAACGTGACTGAAGGCATATAGGCCAACGAGAGTCGCGTTTGCTGTTTAAATCAATTTGTTCCTTTCACGTTTTGAGTGTAAATGAGTTGAAATGAATCCTGTGAATAGTTTTGGCTGCACATTATTGATTTTAGAAAATGCATTATACTATTATCACGATGATTTTTGAATTTAAAACAAGTAGCTTTGCTGCAGGGTTGCAGAGAATTCAAAATTGCTTGTGTGATCAGAGCGGGGAGTGGCACCTGTCTAAGCCGAGCATAGTGCGGTAGGACATTGCACGGTTTGCTGAGTGTCCCCATACAGTTTTCGCTGCTGCCCCAGCAGTTTTCATTCATTACTGGGTTAACAGGGGCAGAAAGGTCCTCCTCCTGACCAGGATGACTGAATTTGATAGTATGCCGTGCCCGACAAATGAAAATCTATATCCAAAATGAATATCAACTTCAAGTATTCCCTCTACTGCTTGATGTAGTTATGACAGTGCAACGAACACGTCGCAGCTCGTTCTGCGCAAGTAGTTATCGTTCATTGAACGTGACTGAAGGCATATAGGCCAACGAGAGTCGCGTTTGTTGTTTAAATCAATTTGTTCCTTTCACGTTTTGAGTGTAAATGAGTTGAAATGAATCCTGTGAATCGTTTTGGCTGCACATTATTGATTTTAGAAATTGCATTGCATGCTGGGTGTCCCCATACAGTTTTCGCTGCTGCCCCAGCAGTTTTCATTCATTACTGGGTTAACAGGGGCAGAAAGGTCCTCCTCCTGACCAGGATGACTGAATTTGATAGTATGCCGTGCCCGACAAATGAAAATCTATATCCAAAATGAATATCAACTTCAAGTATTCCCTCTACTGCCTGATGTAGTTATGACAGTGCAACGAAACACGTCGCAGCTCGTTCTGCGGAGGTAGTTATCGTTCATTGAACGTGACTGAAGGCATATAGGCCAACGAGAGTCGCGTTTGCTGTTTAAATCAATTTGTTCCTTTCACGTTTTGAGTGTAAATGAGTTGAAATGAATCCTGTGAATAGTTTTGGCTGCACATTATTGATTTTAGAAAATGCATTATACTATTATCACGATGATTTTTGAATTTAAAACAAGTAGCTTTGCTGCAGGGTTGCAGAGAATTCAAAATTGCTTGTGTGATCAGAGCGGGGAGTGGCACCTGTCTAAGCCGAGCATAGTGCGGTAGGACATTGCACGGTTTGCTGGGTGTCCCCATACAGTTTTCGCTGCTGCCCCAGCAGTTTTCATTCATTACTGGGTTAACAGGGGCAGAAAGGTCCTCCTCCTGACCAGGATGACTGAATTTAACAGTATGCCGTGCCCGACAAATGAAAATCTATATCCAAAATGAATATCAACTTCAAGTATTCCCTCTACTGCCTGATGTAGTTATGACAGTGCAACGAAACACGTCGCAGCTTGTTCTGC
Source organism: Mastacembelus armatus (assembly GCF_900324485.2). Lineage (NCBI taxonomy): Eukaryota > Metazoa > Chordata > Actinopteri > Synbranchiformes > Mastacembelidae > Mastacembelus > Mastacembelus armatus. The sequence continues at coordinate 13,918,722 of NC_046648.1, forward strand.
GGAGGTAGTTATCGTTCATTGAACGTGACTGAAGGCATATAGGCCAACGAGAGTCGCGTTTGCTGTTTAAATCAATTTGTTCCTTTCACGTTTTGAGTGTAAATGAGTTGAAATGAATCCTGTGAATAGTTTTGGCTGCACATTATTGATTTTAGAAAATGCATTATACTATTATCACGATGATTTTTGAATTTAAAACAAGTAGCTTTGCTGCAGGGTTGCAGAGAATTCAAAATTGCTTGTGTGATCAGAGCGGGGAGTGGCACCTGTCTAAGCCGACCATAGTGCGGTAGGACATTGCACGGTTTGCTGGGTGTCCCCATACAGTTTTCGCTGCTGCCCCAGCAGTTTTCATTCATTACTGGGTTAACAGGGGCAGAAAGGTCCTCCTCCTGACCAGGATGACTGAATTTAATAGTATGCCGTGCCCGACAAATGAAAATCTATATCCAAATGAATATCAACTTCAAGTATTCCCTCTACTGCTTGATGTAGTTATGGACAGTGCAACGAAACACGTCGCAGCCCTCAAGGCAACTCCGCCACTCCGCCGGGTTGAAACAAAATAAACTACTAACTGTCCACAAGACACTACAAATAAAACTCTCTCCTTCTCTAACTCAGGCACGACATGAACAAACATTAACCCTCCAGCGGGGAACAAGGAAATCGGGACGTATTTATACACTAAAACTAAAGACTAATAGAACGCAGGTGACACTAATTCAAATAATGGAATATAAAGCTACCAATGACTAATATAGGTGGCCAGGAAACTCAGAAACCAAAATAAACGTCCTAAACCGCCAAATCACAATACAAATCATCTCAAGGCACTTTACAAAAACTAAAACTAAAAACCCAACAAATCCCTTATGAGCAAGCACTTGGCGACAGTGGAGAGGAAAAACCCTTTAACGAAGAAAAAACCTCCAGCAGAACCAGGCTCAGTTTGGGCTGCCATCTGCCTCGACCGGTTGGGGTGAGTGGATAGAGCAGAGAGAAAAGAACAACAAATAGACACTGCAGGTTGGTGGGACCAGTAACGCACATCAGCGATAACAGCTCCAGGACCAGGGACACTGCAGAAGGTACAGAGAGAACAAGAGAGAGGGAGAGAGCACAACTAGGGGAAGAGAGAGGCACAAGGTTAGTAACATTCAATGGTGGAATATACATGAGGTGGGAGGGAGAAGAAGAGGGGGAGGGGAAGGGAAAGGGGGGGGTTAGGGTAGGGGAGCTCAGTGCACCGATGGTCCTCGGGCAGTCCAGGCCTATAGCAGCATAACTAAGGGATGGTTCAGGGTTGCCTGAAGCCAGCCCTAACCATATTCTTTGTCAAAGAGGAAGGTTTTAAGTCTAGCCTTAAAAGTATAGAGAGTGTCTGCCTCCTTAACCCAGGCTGGGAGCTGGTTCCATAGGAGGGTTTAAACTATAAAAATAGGCATTTATAGGCATTTTTTTGACCACATCCAAAATTCGTGGTTTTTCACAATTCGCGGTGTGCT